>NC_059226.1:34855455-34872955 GCF_020615455.1 Coregonus clupeaformis | reverse complement strand
TCATTCTTTCCTTTACACGGATCAGTCGTCCTGGTCCCTTTGAAGAAAAAACAGCCCCAAAGCATGATGTTTCCACCCCCATGCTTCACAGTAGGTATGGTGTTCTTTGGATGCAACTCAGCATTCTTTGTCCTCCAAACACGACGAGTTGAGTTTTTACCAAAAAGTTCTATTTTGGTTTCATCTGACCATATGACATTCTCCCAATCCTCTTCTGGATCATCCAAATGCACTCTAGCAAACTTCAGACGGGCCTGGACATGTACTGGCTTAAGCAGGAGGACACGTCTGGCACTGCAGGATTTCAGTCCCTGGCGGCGTAGTGTGTTACTGATGGTAGGCTTTGTTACTTTGGTCCCAGCTCTCTGCAGGTCATTCACTAGGTCCCCCCGTGTGGTTCTGGGATTTTTGCTCACCGTTCTTGTGATCATTTTGACCCCACGGGGTGAGATCTTGCGTGGAGCCCCAGATCGAGGGAGATTATCAGTGGTCTTGTATGTCTTTCATTTCCTAATAATTGCTCCCACAGTTGATTTCTTCAAACCAAGCTGCTTACCTATTGCAGATTCAGTCTTCCCAGCCTGGTGCAGGTCTACAATTATGTTTCTGGTGTCCTTTGACAGCTCTTTGGTCTTGGCCATAGTGGAGTTTTGAGTGTGACTGTTTGAGGTTGTGGACAGGTGTCTTTTATACTGATAACAAGTTCATACAGGTGCCATTAATACAGGTAACGAGTGGAGGACAGAGGAGCCTCTTAAAGAAGAAGTTACAGGTCTGTGAGAGCCAGAAATCTTGCTTGTTTATAGGTGACCAAATACTTATTTTCCACCATAATTTGCAAATAAATTCATAAAAAATCCTACAATGTGATTTTCTGGATTTTTTTCCCTCAATTTGTCTGTCATAGTTGACATGTACCTATGATGAAAATTACAGGTCTCTCTCATCTTTTTAAGTGGGAGAACTTGCACAATTGGTGGCTGACTAAATACTTTTTTTCCCCACTGTATGTAAATAAGGTATTTCAGTTTTGTATTTGTAATACATTTGCAAACATTTCTAAAAACCTGTTTTCACTGTTATTATGGAGTATTATGTGTAGATTGCGGAGGAGTAAAAAATAAATAATCAATTTTAGAATAAGGATGTAACGTAACAAAATGTGGAAAAAGTCAAGAGGTCTGAATACTTTCCAAAGGTACTGTATGTGTAAATGTATTTTGCAATGCTCGGGCACGTAACGCGAGCGGTGTGGTCAGCAGGTAACCTTTGCGCGGGTTGTGCCTTTTCCTTTTCAATCATATGATTACATTTTTTGATTGTACTTAGACTCACGTTGGTTGAGCGCCCTCCACTTCTTTACATTATCAATATTTATTTACAGACCGCGCCGCAATGATCCGCAGGTCCCGCAGGCATGCAGCCTCTACTTCAGGTTTCTGACCCCATGCAGTACTGTAACAGGCTTCAGGTTTCTGACCCCATGCAGTACTGTAACAGGCTTCAGGTTTCTGACCCCATGCAGTACTGTAACAGGCTTCAGGCTTCAGACTCCAGACATACAGTACTGTAACAGGCCCGTGGGCCTTCTTGACATTAGCCACCCCAGTCGGTGGTATAGCTGGTATATAAAGTGATTCCTACCCGTCACATCTTAACACTTCACTGTTTCATTATTCCATCTCTAGAGCCAGTGGAACTCTTCAACCTTTCTCCTCCTCCTCCTCCCTTTGCTTGTGTTGATCATGGCCTTCCTGGAATCCTGTCTCTTCAGATCTGTCTGGGTAGAGGATACAGACATGTAGCCTGGTCCCAGATCTGGTTGTGCTTTTGCCATTGTCATTGTCATTGTCAAGCTAAACATGATATAAAACTTCCATAAGGAGTTGGCAAGAGAGCAGATCTCAGGCTAGAACCTAGCTGCAGCATTCAGGCTAACAGACATGAACACTGTCTCAATAGTCTTTACTAGTTTCCTTGTCTTCAGATCTGTGTCTGTTGTAGAGGATATAGACATGGGTTGTTTCTCAATAGTCTTTACTAGTTTCCTTGTCTTCAGATCTGTGTCTGTTGTAGAGGATATAGACATGGGTTGTTTCTCAATAGTCTTTACTAGTTTCCTTGTCTTCAGATCTGTGTCTGTTGTAGAGGATATAGACATGGGTTGTTTCTCAATAGTCTTTACTAGTTTCCTTGTCTTCAGATCTGTGTCTGTTGTAGAGGATATAGACATGGGTTGTTTCTCAATAGTCTTTACTAGTTTACTTGTCTTCAGATCTGTGTCTGTTGTAGAGGACATATACATGGGTTGTTTCTCAATAGTCTTTACTAATTTCCTTGAGTCCTGTCCTACCTTCCACTCCTCTCCCCACACCTCCTTCTCAAAACGCCAGAGTGAAGGGATCAGATGAATGGGGCCGGTTTCTCCAATTGACTCCTGTCCTACCTTCCTCTGATGTTGTGACGAGACACAGGGAGGATGGAGGAGAGGAGAGGAGAGGAAGAGGATGGAGGAGAGGATGGAGGAGAAGAGAGGATGGAGGAGAGGAGAGGAGTAGGATGGAGGAGAGGAGAGGAGAGGAGAGGAGAGGAGAGGAGAGGAGAGGAGAGGAGAGGAGAGGAGAGGAGAGGAGAGGAGAGGAGAGGAGAGGAAGAGGATGGAGGAGAGGGAAGACTATCAAGAGACTGGATGGAGTCTAACAGACTGGATGGACTCTAACAGACTGGATGGACTCTAACAGACTGGATGGACTCTAAAAGACTGGGTGGACTCTAACAGACTGGATGGACTCGAACAGACTGGATGGACTCTAACAGACTGGATGGACTCTGAGTTAAATAAGGCAACTTCTAACTCTGAGTTTCACCACTGTTTTACCTCTCACAGCCTACCAACTCTACATAAAACTTTTCCAACACAGAACTAATTTGCAATATTTCCACACATTGGATGAAGTCTGTACGTGCGGAACAGAGTACACATGGCTGGGGAATTGAGAAGTGCAAATCATTCCGTCATGTGGAAAGACTGCAATTAACTGGAGATGTCATCCTTTGTAGAATATAATTGAGTTCAGGAGGAAATGAATGTCTCTAATCCAACCATGCCTCAGACTGACAGAGTGCTGTATATCTGTGGCACCCTAGTCCCTAGTCCCAAATGGCACCCTATATTCCCTATGTAGTGCACTACTTTTGGTCAAAAGTAGTGCACTACATAGAGAATAGGGTGCCATTTAGGAAAACAAAGTCAGTCTGTCAACCAATGTTCACTCATCCTAAAACCTGTCCTGCTAGTTTATGGTGTTAGACTATGATTTTTAGGCAGTATTCCTCATGCAAGCAGGCAGGTGGACGAGCAGGCGGGTAGGTGTTGCGGCTGCCTCGCTTCGTTATACTGCATGGGTGCCCACCTGTGTGTGTGTGTGTGTGTGTGTGTGTGTGTGTGTGTGTGAGAAGCTCACACAGGCTTGAAAAGGATGTGCTGTACTGTACATACGGATAGGTCTGAGCATCCTGACACCTTACAGACCAACTACTGTAATGACACGTTACAGACCAACTACTGTAATGACACGTTACAGACCAACTACTGTAATGACACGTTACAGACAACTACTGTAATGACACGTTACAGACCAACTACTGTAATGACACGTTACAGACCAACTACTGTAATGACACGTTACAGACAACTACTGTAATGACACGTTACAGACCAACTACTGTAATGACACGTTTTAACGACAACTACTGTAATGACACGTTACAGACAACTACTGTAATGACACGTTACAGAACAACTACTGTAATGACACGTTACAGACCAACTACTGTAATGACACGTTACAGACCAACTACTGTAATGACACGTTACAGACCAACTACTGTAATGTCACGTTACAGACAACTACTGTAATGACACGTTACAGACAACTACTGTAATGACACGTTACAGAACAACTACTGTAATGACACGTTACAGACAACTACTGTAATGACACGTTACAGACAACTACTGTAATGACACGTTTTAACGACAACTACTGTAATGACACGTTACAGACAACTACTGTAATGACACGTTACAGACAACTACTGTAATGACACGTTACAGACAACTACTGTAATGACACGTTACAGACAACTACTGTAATGACACGTTTTAACGACAACTACTGTAATGACACGTTACAGACCAACTACTGTAATGACACGTTTTAATGACAACTACTGTAATGACACGTTACAGAACAACTACTGTAATGACACGTTACAGACAACTACTGTAATGACACGTTTTAATGACAACTACTGTAATGACACGTTACAGACAACTACTGTAATGACACGCTACAGAACAACTACTGTAATGACACGTTACAGACAACTACTGTAATGACACGTTTTAACGACAACTACTGTAATGACACGTTACAGACAACTACTGTAATGACACGTTACAGACAACTACTGTAATGACACGTTACAGACAACTACTGTAATGACACGTTACAGACAACTACTGTAATGACACGTTACAGACAACTACTGTAATGACACGTTACAGACCAACTACTGTAATGACACGTTACAGACAACTACTGTAATGACACGTTACAGACCAACTACTGTAATGACACGTTACAGACAACTACTGTAATGACACGTTACAGACCAACTACTGTAATGACACGTTACAGACCAACTATTTTAAATGTACAGTTTGAACGGTTGTTCATTGATGTAGTATTTTGTTCTAGTAACACATTTGTACAGCCATTGTAGTAATTCTATGTATTACCGTAACACTGATGACACATAAAGACATACACTTATGTCATTACGTTGAGAGTTCACTGACAGTAACATATACTGCCTTACAAAAACCTCTGGTCCACATTTATGAAGCTCCGTCTTTTTCTTGACTGCTGAATTTTGCTGTGCTTAAAATATCAACGTGAGACAACCTAACCATTAACATAGTGTTTCACCCCAATTCTCTGGGTCACTGACAATCACAATCACACCTCCTTCACCCGTCTGTCTCTCTATCTGTCTAACCAATTATTACCCTCCGTTCTCTTCTCTCAGATGTGTGAATTGTGAATTACCCCTTTTTACCATCACCACCCTCAGGCGAGCGTCTTCAAGACATAGTTTCCTGGAAATGTCAAAGCGTTTTAAGGCACTCAAATATCTGCTCCTGTCACTGCGAACAAACGGGATGAGTGCCGACCTTAAAGTGCTGGGGATAAACGAGTCCACTTAGAACACAATCGTTTTTTCTTCCTCTCTAATTTCTCACCATCAGTGGCCAGCTCCCTACTTTAATCTCTGAATGACTCCCAAATAGCACCCTATTCCCTTTATAGTGCACTACTTTTGACCAGGGCCCATAGGGCTCTCATCAGCAGTAGTGCACTATCCAGGGAATAGGGTGCTATTTAGGATGCACACTCTGAGCCCTTTTTGTTTTAACCCTCTTACTGAGAGGTGAGGGGCTGAGGTCAATGCTGTCACTTCTACATCACTTGAGATTGTGTGTGTTTGTGTGTGTGTGTGTGTGTGTGTGTGTGTGTGTGTGTGTGTGTGTGTGTGTGTGTGTGTGTGTGCGTGCGTGCGTGTGTGCATCCGTGTGTGCATGTCCATCTGTGTGTTTGCGAGAGAGGAAATTAACTGTCCAAATTCGTCTTTGAGGGTCTTAGATGATCCTACAGGAGTCACAGCAGGCTTACTTTGAGGACATTCACTCTGACCAGTGGTCAGGTTGTTTTTGTAAACTGACCACTAATCAGCCTATGGCAGAGAGTGGTTAGCCGGCTCTGTTATCCCCTGGACTGGTACTGTCCAACTCAGCCTTGAGAACTCAGATCTCCATGGTGATGGAATCACAATGAACACATTTACTCTATTTCTGATCCACTCAACTTCTGATTGTAACTGACTGGGTTTAAACTCTCTAGTCTTCTGAGTGTAACTGACTGGGGGTCAAACTCTCTAGTCTTCTTATTGTAACTGACTGGGGTTCAAACTCTCTAGTCTTCTGATCTGATTGTAACTGACTGGGGTTCAAACTCTCTAGTCTTCTGAGTGTAACTGACTGGGGTTTAAACTCTCTAGTCTTCTGAGTGTAACTGACTGGGGTTTAAACTCTCTAGTCTTCTGATCTGATTGTAACTGACTGGGGTTTAAACTCTCTAATCTTCTGATTGTAACTGACTGGGGGTCAAACTCTCTAATCTTCTGATTGTAACTGACTGGGGTTTAAACTCTCTAGTCTTCTGATCTGATTGTAACTGACTGGGGTTTAAACTCTCTAATCTTCTGATTGTAACTGACTGGGGGTCAAACTCTCTAATCTTCTGATTGTAACTGACTGGGGTTTAAACTCTCTAGTCTTCTGATTGTAACTGACTGGGGGTCAAACTCTCTAGTCTTCTGATTGTAACTGACTGGGGGTCAAACTCTCTAATCTTCTGATTGTAACTGACTGGGGTTTAAACTCTCTAGTCTTCTGATCTGATTGTAACTGACTGGGGTTTAAACTCTCTAGTCTTCTGATTGTAACTGACTGGGGGTCAAACTCTAGTTAGTTTTTCACTGCAGACCTCTCAAACTCCTTCACACAGACACATGGAAACACTAGCATTGTTCTAAACAACATCTGTGCTATTATCAGATGAACCAGACATAACCTTCATTAACAAGCTGAAGAACATCATGCTGTTTCAACAGAGAAATCACGTAATCACACTCTCTCTCTTCTTCTCACATTCAAAAGATCACATAGCTAATAATCACTTTTTTATTTCACTCTCTAGACCAGGGGTGTCAAACTAATTCCACGGAGGACCTAGTGTCGGCTGGTTTTTGGTCTTTCTTTTCAATTAAGACAACCAGGTGAGGGGAGTTCCTTACTAAGACCTAGACAACCAGGTGAGGGGAGTTCCTTACTAAGACCTAGACAACCAGGTGAGGGGAGTTCCTTACTAAGATAACCAGGTGAGGGGAGTTGCTTATTAAGGCCTAGACAACCAGGTGAGGGGATTTCCTTACTAAGACCTAGACAACCAGGTGAGGGGAGTTCCTTACTAAATAGTGACCTTAATTCACTGGCTTACCCGGTAAAACAAGGGTCAATAAATATAATAAATAAATATTTAGTTTTATAACTGACTGCTGATGTAATCAGTAATAGGAAGAGCCCCTGAGAGCTGCAATGTAGATGAATATAAACAAACACACACACAGGAGAGAGAGAGAGAAAACAAGAGAGCACTAACGTTACTGTAGGGTGTGTGAGGTCGTGTTTGGTCTAGCGGACTGGCGCTGCGTCCCTAACTCCACCCTAATCCCTACATAGTGCACTACTTTTGACCAGAGCTCTTAGGGCTCTGGTTAAAAAAACAGGGGCACTGTAAAGGGAATAGGGTTCCATTTGGGACGCAGTCCATGAGCCGGTCTTCCACAGCCAGGCCAGGCCAGGGCAGCAGCAGGCTGAAATGAACACTCAGCACTACCAAAACACTGAACTCTGCAAAATTCCACTGTGGGAGCACCGCTACCTGCGTCCCAAATGCCACCCTGTTCCATATATAGTACACTACTTTTGACCAGGGCGCCATAGAGCTATAATATAGGGAATAGGGTGGCATTTAGGATGCACAGCAATGGTTCCCTCCATTTGTTTTCCTTCAACTCCAGGGGGAGATTGTCTTATTTTCTATTTTCTGGAGTGTAGATGAGAGTCTAAACACAAAGCATCCATCACCACCACCACTGTAGCTGGCCATTTCAACATCCACACTCTGTCTTTTCTGGGAGAACTAATTGGTATTTTAGCAACAGCAACATCAGCACAAAAACATCCCGTAGTCTGCCTGGTCCGTAGTCTGCCTGGTCCATAGTGATCCTGGTCCATAGTCTGCCTGGTCCATAGTCTGCCTGGTCCTAGTCTGCCTGGTCCGTAGTCTGCCTGGTCCGTAGTCTGCCTGGTCCGTAGTCTGCCTGGTCCATAGTCTGCCCGGTCCATAGTCTGCCCGGTCCGTAGTCTGCCCGGTCCGTAGTCTGCCCGGTCCGTAGTCTACCCGGTCCGTAGTCTGCCCGGTCCATAGTCTGCCTGGTCCATAGTCTGCCTGGTCCATAGTCTGCCTGGTCCATAGTCTGCCCGGTCCGTAGTCTGCCTGGTCCATAGTCTGCCTGGTCCATAGTCTGCCCGGTCCGTAGTGTACTACTGAACCCTGTGGGCCCTGGTCAAAAGTAGTACACTATACAGGAAAATGGTTGCCATTTGGGACACTCACAATGTTAACACAACTTTACAGGGTTCTGTGGAGCTGTGCCACTATACACTCTAGACTGGCCAGGAGTCACAATAACAACATCAGGATTCTTTCCTCTTGTTATGTTAACAATGGTAGCTATGGAGATGGTAGCTATGGAGAGGATCCACAACAACTAGTAGGATATATTATTCAGATCACCCTTGTGAGAGAGGTCTTCAATGGGATCCCCTGGTTAAATAAAGGTTAAATACATACAATAACAACAGTGTTCATTTTCCATTAATGGAAGGGTGAACCCCTGTAGGCCTACAAATAGAATATAGCATAATACTAATACTATAAAAAATTGTTTTTTTCATTCCTGGTTTTGATCCTACTATATCCACTGAAGTCTATAATATTCATTGTGCTATGTTCAGGGCTTTTTCACAGTGTAGCTAGCTACCCAACATGTTCTCACAGTCTCACTGCAGAATTAGACGTTTCTCCAAATGTCATATTTTGAAATTGCTCAAAACATCAATTTTCGATTATTTTGGGATGAAAAGTCAAAACAATTATAGTGTGTGTGTGTGTGTACGTGCGACCGTGCGTGAGTAACTGTGTGTGAATAGGTGTGTGAGTGACTGCATGTGTGTATTTAGATGTGTGTGTGTGTACAGTCATTTACTCAGGGGCCGTCAGAGAGTTCAACACAAATACCTTCTGAGTAGCAGGGAAATTATATGGGACAGCAATCACTTTACATACACTAAGCTGGACAGAAAGCATACTGGGCAAAAACCACACTGGTGAAACAGAAAAACACACTCACATGTACACACACACACACCCACACACACACACACACACACACACACACACACACACACACACACACACTGGTAAAACAACACTCACAAAAAAAAAAAAAAAAACATCCACAGAGGTGGAAATATTATAAAGTAACCCAAATAACACCTTATTCCCTATGGGACCTGGTCAAAAGTAGTGTCCCATATAGCACAGAGAAAAAGCTCACTCAGCCTCTGTGTATCCCGTCCTGCTCTGCTTTGGGATGTCAGGTACAGAACAAGTTAATCTCCACAGAGACAGATGTCAGGGTGTTATCAGCAACACCCAGTATCTCTCTGTTCTAACCTCATCCATATCTCTCTCCCTCCCTCTGTCAACCCTCTATCCCTCTGTACTAACCTCATCCATCTCTCTTTCCCTCCCTCTGTCAACCCTCTATCCCTCTGTTCTAACTCCCTCCCTCCCTCCCTCCCTCCCTGAGCAGCAGTCCCTAACCCTGCCCTCCTGGTAGCCCTCTGTCCCAGTCCCTAACCATGCACTCCTGGTAGCCCCCTGTCCCTAACCCTGCCCTTCTGTTAGCCGTCTTTTTGGGTGATAATCCATGATAATGGCCAGGAGTCAAATGGTCTGAGCAGCGGTCCCTGTCCCTGTCCCTAACCCTGCCCTTCTGTTAGCCCTCTGTTGGGGTGATCATCTCCTGGGAGAGATTGATGAGGCTTGGCTGGCTGGGGAGCAGGGATTGAACCCCCCCACTCTAACACACACACACACAGATGGACATGGGGATTAATGGTTAGCACCCTCACCTTCTGGACCATATATTAGTACCCCTCTCTCTTCTACCATCTCTGGCTTTATACTCTTTAGAGAGAGATGGATGGAGAGACAGAGAGAGTGAGATAGAGAGAGACAGAGAGAGAGCGAGAGAGAGAGAGAGAGAGAGAGAGAGAGAGAGAGAGAGAGTCTCCTCTATCTCCTATATCTCCTCTGTATCTTCTGCCTCCTCTATAACCTCTGTCTCCTCTATCTCCCCTACTCCTCTGTCTCCTCTATCTCCTCTGTTCCCTCAATCTCCTCTGTCTCCTCTGTCTCCTCTGTCTTCTCTATATCCTCTGTCTCATCTATCTCCTCTGTCTCCTCTGTCTCCTCTACCTCCCTATCTCCTCTATCTCCCCTACTCCTCTGTCTCCTCTGTCTCCTCTGTTCCCTCTATCTCCTCTGTCTCCTCTATCTCCTCTGTCTCCTCTATCTCCCCTACTCCTCTGTCTCCTCTATCTCCTCTGACTCCTCTATCTCCCCTATCTCCTATGTCTCCTCTACCTCCTCTATCTCCTCTGTCTCCTCTATCTCCTCTACCTTCTCTATCCCCTCTATCTCCTCTGTCTCCTCTAACTCCTCTATCTCCTCTATCTCCTCTATCTCCTCTATCTCATCTCTCTCCTCTGTCTCATCTGTCTCCTCTATCTCCTCTAACTCCTATCTCTCCTCTATCTCCTCTGTCTCCTCTATCTCCTATATCTCCTCTGTCTCCGCTATCTCCTCTACCTCCTCTATCTCCTCTATCTCCTCTGTCTCCTCTATCTCCCCTACTCCTCTGTCTCCTCTGTCTCCTCTATCTCCTCTATCACCTCTGTCTCCTCTACCTCCCATGTCTCCTCTGTATCCTCTATCTCCTCTATCTCCTCTGTCTCCTCTATCTCCTCTATCTCCTCTGTCTCCTCTATCTCCCCTACTCCTCTGTCTCCTCTGTCTCCTCTGTTCCCTCTATCTCCCCTACTCCTCTGTCTCCTCTATCTCCTCTGTTCCCTCTATCTCCTCTATCTCCTCTATCTCCTCTGTCTCCTCTACCTCCCTATCTCCTCTATCTCCTTTATCTCCTCTACCTTCTCTATCTCCTCTATCTCCTCTATCTCCTCTGTCTCCTCTACCTCCCTATCTCCTCTATCTCCTCTACCTCCTCTATCTCCTCTATCTCCTCTACCTTCTCTATCTCCTCTATCTCCCCTGTCTCCTCTATCTCCTCTATCTCCTCTATCTCCTCTGCCTCCTCTGTCTCTTCTGTCTCCTCTGTCTCTTCTATCTCCTCTATCTCCTCTATCTCTCTCTGTCTCTCAAGCTGAGACATTCAGAAGATAACAAGGGAACAGAGAGATGGATTGGAGGAGAGAAGTAGCACAACAACAATGTGAGGATTACAACATAGGATTGGAGCCATGCAGCAACACATGATATCCTCCTATCCTCAGCCTTTATCAGATTGGCTGGGAGAGATTAAGAGGCTGCGGTGGCATTGTTGCTGTGGCGGTGGCAGACAGGAGTGTGTGTGTGTGTTTGTGTGTGTGTGTGTGAGAGAGAGAGAGAGAGAGAGAGAGAGAGAGAGAGAGAGAGAGAGAGAGAGAGAGAGAGAGAGAGAGAGAGAGAGAGAGAGAGAGAGAGAGAGAGAGAGAGAGAGAGAGAGGGAGGATTTTATTCAATATAGCGAGAGAACAAGAGGTGAGAGAGTGCATATGTGTTCCAAATGGCACCCTATTCCCTATATCTTCCCTATGGACCCTGGCCAAAAGTAGTGCACTACATAGGGAAGGGAATTGGGTACGGTTTGGGACACATCCAGTGAAAGCTCAGATGATGATGAGTCCAGGAAGTACATTCAGTAAAGGAATCATTCAAATTAAAATGGCTTTTCTCTTTTTTGAATGAGAAATATTCTCATTGGAAACTCAATTAATTATATTCAAAGGAGCCACACAAAGGGAGGGATGGTTGAAATTAAAGCACCTTGTAAATTAAGGAGATCAGAATGTCACTACACCCATTAGATATCTGTTGACTGATGAATGGTGAGGAGATCAGAATGTCATTACACCCATTAGATATATGTTGACTGATGAATGGTGAGGAGATCAGAATGTCATTACACCCATTAGATATATGTTGACTGATGAATGGTGAGGAGATCAGAATGTCATTACACCCATTAGATATCTGTTGACTGATGAATGGTGAGGAGATCAGAATGTCATTACACCCATTAGATATCTGTTGACTGATGAATGTTGAGGAGATCAGAATGTCATTACACCCATTAGATATCTGTTGACTGATAAATGGTGAGGAGATCAGAATGCCATTACACCCATTAGATATCTGTTGACTGATAAATGGTGGGGAGAACCAGATAATGTCCTAAAAAGACAGGAAGTTCAACAGAAATAAATACAAGAAAAGTTCTAGAAAATACAGGAATTACAATAAAAGACTGGAAATAGAATAATTAGTGCAACAAAGCCTTGGAGCATGCCCACGGAATCATCAGCGAATGGTCCATTGTTTGTTGGTGTACTGTCTGAACTGAAGTAGGCTATCCCAGGGAACATGAACATGAGATCCCATGCAGTGACATGTGAGTGTGTAATAGCGTGACTGTTTTAGAGAGCCTCACCCTATAACACAATAATTCAGTGAACGGCAGAGAGATAGAGACAAGCACACACACACACACACACATCCCAGCTAGCACATAATGTTCTGATAACCATATGTTTCTTAGAGCTTGCTGAGAGCGTGGTTGTACAATGCTTATTTTGCATACAACCTTGCAACCTTCCCAAAACCTTCCCACAACCTTCCCACAATGTTCTGGGAATGGTGCATTTGCTTTGGAACATGGTGCATTTGTTTTCTGGGAATGGTTGCTTGGCTTTGGAACATTCTCAGCACTTAACAAGAAACATGATTTTCTTAGTATTTCATTACTTTAACAGATTGTTACCTAATGGTTCAGACAAGGTTACATTTATTTCTAATCTTGGTAATGTTCTAGGAACGTTCTCCAATTTATTTGACATTGGGAATGTTCTCAAATAGTTCATAGAATGTTAAGAAACAACATTCTTCTGTGGGAATTTCAGTACTTCAGCATAACGTTTCCTACAGGTGTCATCATCGTTCTATGTAGAGTCATGTTCTTAAATTGTTCAGAGAACACTAAGAAACCTTTCCATAAAAAACACAAGATAACTTTAGTAGCGTTCACAGAACGTTCTAAGAATGTTCTTTAAAAACATGTACAGTACATTCCGCTCTCAGCATCAACAGAACTCTCTCTATCCTCTATCTTGTTAAGTTTGTTCAGGTGTGTTGGCCGTACCCACTAATTGGCCACACCTGATCTTAATGAGTGCTTATTTCGTTGATATGGGGTCTGTTTGAATAGACTAAAATTAACAGCTTTGTATGGGTAAAAACAAATGCTGGCGCAATGGCCAAATCCATGAATAGAGAACAGAAGATTATAGGTTTGAATCTCACTGATGCCGTGTGACAATAAAAAATAAATGTGTCTTAATGTGCATTATTAATGCCTGAAATGAATTTTCATGTGACCTATCTGTGCTTGGAGTTCAAACAAGTTAACCCTAGCAGTGTTATTAAAATACTTATTGAAAGTTTTAAGAAAGTTATTAAAAAACCTCCAAATAACCTATTATTTCCGTTCTCAGAACATTAATAAAACCTCCCAGGAAATCTTTCAAGGAACCAGAGTAATAGGTTCTCAGAACCTCCCTGCAACCTAAAAATAAACATTCCCAGAAATTTAACTTCTGTTCTCAGAAGGTTTTAAAGACGTTGTGTTTTACCGGTCAGGAAACGTTTGTTCCCACAACTTCCAAGGGACCAAATGTGCTAGCTGGGACACTGATTAATCAAAAGACACAGGACACATCCTTTCCTGGACCATCTAGACCTGTCCACCCACTCCTCTCCTCTCCTCTCCACCTCTCAAACAACCACAGGATGGGCCTACACTACTGAACACTGAACTGACAGCAATGGTTGCTGCCATGCAGACAGTAACAGTACTCTGGATTGATGGAAATCACACTGCCACACGGCCACTGTCATGTCTAGAGCATGTGTCTACAGTACACTGGAGTGACAGCACAACAATGGCCCCATCGCAGCTGGAAAACACTGAAACAGGAGGACAGAAAGAGAAGAGAAACTGAGGGATGATGACAAGAAGGGGGAGAATAGAGAGAGAGAGCGAGAGAGAGAGAGAGAGAGAGAGAGAGAGAGAGAGAGAGAGAGAGAGAGAGAGAGAGAGAGAGAGAGAGAGAGAGAGAGAGAGAGAGAGTTTGGACAACGATGATGACAATAATAAGCAATAGAGCCCCACTGCTCTTCCTGGGGTTTATTATGGATCCCCATTAGTTCCTGCCAAGGCAGCAGCTGCTCTTCCTGGGGTTTATTATGGATCCCCATTAGTTCCTGCCAAGGCAGCAGCTGCTCTTCCTGGGGTTTATTATGGATCCCCATTAGTTCCTGCCAAGGCAGCAGCTGCTCTTCCTGGGGTTTATTATGGATCCCCATTAGTTCCTGCCAAGGCAGCAGCTGCTCTTTCTGGGGTTTATTATGGGTCCCCATTAGTTCCTGCCAAGGCAGCAGCTGCTCTTCCTGGGGTTTATTATGGATCCCCATTAGTTCCTGCCAAGGCAGCAGCTGCTCTTCCTGGGGTTTATTATGGGTCCCCATTAGTTCCTGCCAAGGCAGCAGCTGCTCTTCCTGGGGTTTATTATGGATCCCCATTAGTTCCTGCCAAGGCAGCAGCTGCTCTTCCTGGGGTTTATTATGGATCCCCATTAGTTCCTGCATATTTTATCATGTGTGTGTGTGTATGCATGTGTCTGTGCCTGTTTGTGTCTTTTCAGTCCCTGCTGTTCCATATTTTAAACTGTTTTTTAAATCAGATTGTACTGCTTGCATATGTATTGATGTGGAATAGAGCTCCATATAGTCATGGCTCTGTGTAGTACTGTGCATTTCCCATAGTCTGTTCTGGACTTGGGGACCGTGAAGAGACCTCTGGTGGCATGTCTTGTGGGGTATGCGTGGGTGTCCAATCTGTGTGCCAGTAGTTTAGGCACCCTCTTTGGCCTCATGATTGGAATATTATTCATATTTTTCACAATTTCATATTTAATAAAGATTATTTCAAAAGATCTGACGAAAATCCGGTGTTTCTATGTCAAACAGATTTGTCATATTTCAGTCTTCTTCTGTGATGTATATAAAGTGTAATATTTGGATGCAAACTCAAAATGTAATACATTTCAACTCTATATCTGACATGGTACAGGTGTATACATTTGTTTCATAGTAGATTTGTTGAAGACTACCAAGAATCACTCTGTGTGACCCTGATTTAGCCCACTGCGGTACAAGGTTAAACAGACGTCTCGGTGCGTTCAACATGTTAGTACTTCTCACAAATACAAAGTAGTGATGAAGTCAATCTCTCCTCCACTTTGAGCCAGGAGAGATTGGCAAGCATATTATTAATCTTAGCTCTCCGTGTCCATTTAAGGGCCAGCCGTGCTGCCCTGTTCTGGGCCAATTGTATTTTCCCTAAGTCCCTCTTTGTATCACCTGACCACGTGACTGGACAGTAGTCCAGGTCCAATACTAGGGCCTGTAGGACCTGCCTTGTTGATAGTGTTGTTAAGAAGGCCTAGCTTGGCCTTGGCTTTGCTTGCTGTTCACTCCTCCACATGCTCCCCTCTTCTCTTCACCTTCCTCTCTCTCTCTCTCTCTCTCTCCTCTCTCTCTCTCTCTCTCTCTCTCTCTCTCTCTCTCTTTCTTTCATCCTCTCTCTTCTCTATCCCCCCCTCCTTCTTCTTTCTCTCCTTGTTCAATCCCCTTCTCACAAAGGACGTGGGTCCCATTGCCTTACCATTGATTAGATCGATAAGAGACTGCTTTTAGAGAGTTACCCTAGCCTATTGACGTGAGCTGGACCTATTTCTAGACAGGGCTAAAGAAGGCTGGATAAAAGGCGCCATTGATTATCACAGAGTGGTATTGGGAAGCTTGGTAAGAGAGACATCCGTTGCGTCCCAAATGACACCTTTTTACCTTTATCGTGGACTACTTTTGACCATTGCCCATTTGTGCCATTGGCCTCCACCCCTCCCCTCCCCCTTGGCCCTAACCTTTCAATGTTTGCAGATCTGAGGGGTATGAATAGCTATAAGCAGTGTAGTGGAGGATCTTCCCCCATATCGCTTCCACGTAAAGATCTTTGAATATTTAAATGTTAGGGCCAAGAGGGAGGGTTAGATTCCTGGATCTTTCTGAAGTGGTATAAGTGTCTAGTAGATTCCTGGATCTTTCTGAAGTGGTATAAATGTCTAGTAGATTCCTGGATCTTTCTGATGTGGTATAAATGTCTAGTAGATTCCTGGATCTTTCTGAAGTGGTATAAATGTCTATTAGATTCTTGGATCTTTCTGAAGTGGTATAAATGTCTAGTAGATTCTTGGATCTTTCTGAAGTGGTATAAATGTCTAGTAGATTCCTGCATCTTTCTGATGTGGTATAAATGTCTAGTAGATTCCTGGATCTTTCTGAAGATGTATACATGCTGGGAAGGTTATTTTGTCTTCCGCAGAACTTTGGCTAAAGTAGAGGACATGATTCACTGGTGAGTAACGACAGCAGAGGACATGATTCACTGGTCAGTAGCTACAGTAGAGGACATGATTCACTGGTCAGCAGCAGTCAGTAGAGGACATGATTCACTGGTCAGCAGCAGTCAGTAGAGGACATGATTCACTGGTCAGTAAATACAGTAGAGGACATGATTCACTGGTCACTAACAACAGCAGAGGACATGATTCACTGGTCAGCAGCGGTCAGTAGAGGACATGATTCACTGGTCAGCAGCGGTCAGTAGAGGACATGATTCACTGGTCAGCAGCGGTCAGTAGAGGACATGATTCACTGGTCAGTAAATACAGTAGAGGACATGATTCACTGGTCACTAACAACAGCAGAGGACATGATTCACTGGTCAGCAGCGGTCAGTAGAGGACATGATTCACTGGTCAGTAACAACATCAGAGGACATGATTCACTGGTCAGCAGCGGTCAGTAGACGACATGATTCACTGGTCAGTAACTACAGTAGAGGACATGATTCACTGGTCAGTAGCGGTCAGTAGTGCTGACTATGTATGCAACCCAAATGGCACCCTATTCCCTAGGAAGGGCACTACTTTCGACCAGAGCCCCAGAGTGCCATTTGGGACGTAGCTACACCTTTTGGTATTGAATTAAACGGGGCTATAGAAGTTAACTAGTGATGTATTGAATTAAACGGGGCTATAGAAGTTAACTAGTGATGTATTGAATTAAACGGGGCTATAGAAGTTAACTAGTGATGTATTGAATTAAACGGGGCTATAGAAGTTAACTAGTGATGTATTGAATTAAACGGGGCTATAGAAGTTAACTAGTGATGTATTGAATTAAACGGGGCTATAGAAGTTAACTAGTGATGTATTGAATTAAAGCGGGGCTATAGAAGTTAACTAGTGATGTATTGAATTAACGGGGCTATAGAAGTTAACTAGTGA
>NC_059226.1:34782955-34850455 GCF_020615455.1 Coregonus clupeaformis | reverse complement strand
CTCTCAGACACGCACCAGGTTGTACGCACTCCGGAGATCAAATTTTGTGAAGAAGTGCGCACCATGCATTGACTCGATCACAGATGGAATGAGGGGTAAAAGATAACTATAACGTATAGTGATCTGAAAAGTCATAGTCAATCGATCAATAATATAATAATACTTTTAGCAAAAATGTTTATTTTCAATTTACGATCTGTAGAAACAATGAGAATAGAAAGGTTCAGAACTTTTGTAAAACATCACAGTACATGTCCACCAGTTGGTTGAAGGACAACATGGTGTCCCGGCAGGCTAGCTCCCTTCGGACGTCCTCTCGCAGATGGCACCGGAAGTGGTCGATGAGGGCCCGCTCGTTCCACCCGGACCCAGCCGGTAGAGTCTGAAACTCCAGGGCGGACCTGTCTCAGGTGGACCAGCCGCTCGCCTGCCTCTCTACCCTCCACTGTAAAAACATCTAGTCATTACTTTCTATTGCTTCTAGCCTAACAATTGGTTTTCAACAATGGCGGTTTGTACAAACATTTCTGTCTGTCTTTCGACATTTGCAACATTGTTTCAATATTAAAATCTCCACTGTCCTATTGAGAATTAACGTGTCAGGACGAGATGGACATCTTTTCTCAGCAAGTCGAAATCATGAATCAGCATCATTGTTATGGATACAAAGAACTTTCAATAGAAAAACAGGTCAAACGACATTAAATGCAGCTAGTTTGCTGTCTTACCAGCTGAGTTGGCTCGCGCCTCTGAACAGTGTCCTGACGAGAGAGCACATTTTCTATGCCAGGCGAAATCGCGCGTAATTAGCTCATTATGGATTTAACCAAAATGCAAATGCAGCTACTTTGCTGTTTTTCTAGCTGCATGGATTGACCTGACTGTGTTAGCCACAGTTGGCTATACAATAGTACGCAAGTATAAACACCATGGGACCACGCAGCCGTCATACTGCTCAGGAAGGAGATGCGTTCTGTCTCCTAGATATGAACGTACTTTGGTGCGAAAAGTGCAAATCAATCCCAGAACAACAGCAAAGGACCTTGTGAAGATGCTGGAGGAAACAGGTTCAAAAGTATCTATATCCACAGTAAAACAAGTCCTATATCGACATGACCTGAAAGGCCGCTCAGCAAGGAAGAAGCCACTGCTCTAAAACCGCCATAAAAAAGCCAGACTACGGTTTGCAACTGCACATGGGGACAAAGATCATACTTTTTTGAGAAATGTCCTCTGGTCTGATGAAACAAAAATATAACTGTTTGGCCATAATGACCATTGTTATGTTTGGAGGAAAAAGGGGGTTGCTTGCAAGCCGAAGAACACCATCCCAACCATGAAGCACGGGGGTGGCAGCATCATGCTGTGGGGGTGCTTTGCTGCAAGAGGGACTGGTGCACTTCACAAAATAGATGGCATCATGAGGAAGGAAAATTATGTGGATATATTGAAGCAACATCTCAAGACATCAGTCAGGAAGTTAAAGCTTGGTCGCAAATGGGTCTTCCAAATGGACAATGACCCCAAGCATACTTCCAAAGTTGTGGCCAAATGGCTTAAGGACAACAAAGTCAAGGTATTGGAGTGGCCATCACAAAGCCCTGACCTCAATCCTATAGAACATTTGTGGGCAGAACTGAAAAAGCGTGTGCGAGCAAGGAGGCCTACAAACCTGACTCAGTTACACCATCTATGTCAGGAGGAATGGGCCAAAATTCACCCAACTTATTGTGGGAAGCTTGTGGAAGGCTACCCGAAACGTTTGACCCAAGTTAAACAATTTAAAGGCAATGCTACCAAATACTAATTGAGTGTATGTAAACTTCTGACCCACTGGGAATGTGATGAAAGAAATAAAAGCTGAAATAAATAATTATCTTTACTATTAATCTGACATTTCACATTCTTAAAATAAAGTGCTGATCCTAACTGACCTAAGACAGGGAATTTTTACTAGGTTAAATGTCAGGAATTGTGAAAAACTGAATGTAAATGTATTTGGCTAAGGTGTATGTAAACTTCTGACTTCAACTGTATAGTGTGTAGTTTCACCTGTCCTTGCTGTTGTTATTAGCCTGATGTACATTCGCTCCTCACTCAATGCCTTGAGGGTTTCTGTCTGGTTGAATAAGATGTGATTCAGGTCTTACATCAGGATGTAATGATCTCTATTGATTCACATTATCCTCTTCATTCATCTCTAGAAGACGTATCAATACTGCAATTCAACGCCACAACATGTCGTTAAGTCTACACGTCTCCTCTCCTCTCCTCTCCTCTCCCCTCCTCCTCCTCTCCCCTTTATTGCACTGATCTGAAATAAATATTTGTTAAGGACGAGCTTCCACCATATTGTTTTCATCTGTCAAGTCTTTTCCAGTGAAAGGGTACAGATGAGGAGAGGATGGATTGATTGTTACATCATTTAAACACACCTTAGGTGTCATGGGCTTGACCTTGGATGGATATGTTTCCCCCTGGACTTAGTAAAGAGATGGAGGGGAGATGAAGGGGGAGAGGAGAGGAGAGGAAGGGGGAGAGGAGAGGAGAGGAAGGGGGAGAGGAGAGAAGGGGGAGAGGAGATGAAGGGGGAGAGGAGATGAAGGGGGAGAGGAGAGGAGAGGAAGGGGGAGAGGAGATGAAGGGGGAGAGGAGAGAAGGGGGAGAGGAGATGAAGGGGGAGAGGAGATGAAGGGGGAGAGGACAGGAGAGGAAGGGGGAGAGGAGAGAAGGGGGAGAGGAGATGAAGGGGGAGAGGAGATGAAGGGGGAGAGGAGAGGAGAGGAGGAGGGGAGATTAAATGGAAGTGGAGAAGAGGAGAGGAGGGGAGGGTGAGTTTTTTTTAAAGAGCTGCAGTTAGCCTGCTCTTAATGCACAGTTCCCTTATGAGGCACAATGTTGATAAGTGAATCAGCCAGGTCCAAAGTAGTGCACTAAATAGGGAATAGGTGCCATTTGAGATGCAGACCTTGGTGATGGAGGGCAGGGGAGATGGGAGTAGTGTTTCCTAAAGCTGACTGAAAGGGAGAGTTACATGACCTTGGACCAATGGCCCATATATAACCTATGTTTCCCTCGTGGCTGGTTTGGGAGAGATGTGGAGGGGCTGGGAGGAGTGTTTCTGTTTCCCTCATGGCTGGTTTGGGAGAGATGTGGAGGGGCTGGGAGGAGTGTTTCTGAAGCAACACTGGGATCTGTAGCTGCAGTAAAGCTCTAAGAGGTGGACACAGTGCCCATAAGGGAAGCAGCCAGCCTACCGGCAGCAGGACTACAAAGTGTGGATGTTTCAATTAAGTCTGGAGCTGGGAGCAGTGCTTTAAGATCACTGAGGAATGAGGAGAGGCCCATGCACCACTGCACACACACACCCTGCACACAAACACTTCTGTTGTTTTCTGAAAAACACAAAAGGCTATTTCCAGACAGCCAATCCCGCGGCGGAGCAGAGATGAGCAAGAAACGGTGTGTGTGTGTGTGTGTGCCCCGCTGTACTGGGTTAAAGCCTTCATTACTTTTTAATGTGTGGCTTAGGGCCTCCTGATGTCCAGCGGTTACAGAGTGGAGGCAGGACCCTGGCAGCCAACTAACACACTACTCCTCCATCCCTCCTCTCTCTCCTCCACTCCTCCTTTTACAGATTGGAGGCTGGATTGGAGATGACATAGCCTAATACAGACAGAAGCATGTATTTTACTCAAGTATGACAATTGGGTACTTTTTCCAGCACTGCGAAATATATTCCCAAATAAATGTATTCTCAAATATATTATTTCTCTGTTATGCTGTGTGCACTGAACTGACATGCATGATTGTTGATGACACTCCGATGTTCAGATGAAGGTAATTAAACAGTCTATAACGCACACCACCTGCAGAGCTCAACTCAGACAGAGGTGTTTAACCTACTGTAGCTGCTGGTAAAGTCATTCAGCGGTGTCTAACCTACTGTAGCTGCTGGTAAAGTCATTCAGCGGTGTCTAACCTACTGTAGCTGCTGGTGAAGTCATTCAGCGGTGTCTAACCTACTGTAGCTGCTGGTAAAGTCATTCAGCGGTGTCTAACCTACTGTAGCTGCTGGTAAAGTCATTCAGCGGTGTCTTACCTACTGTAGCTGCTGGTAAAGTCATTCAGCGGTGTCTAACCTACTGTAGCTGCTGGTAAAGTCATTCAGCGGTGTCTAACCTACTGTAGCTGCTGGTAAAGTCATTCAGCGGTGTCTAACCTACTGTAGCTGCTGGTGAAGTCATTCAGCGGTGTCTAACCTACTGTAGCTGCTGGTAAAGTCATTCAGCGGTGTCTAACCTACTGTAGCTGCTGGTAAAGTCATTCAGCGGTGTCTAACCTACTGTAGCTGCTGGTGAAGTCATTCATCGGTGTCTAACCTACTGTAGCTGCTGGTAAAGTCATTCAGCGGTGTCTAACCTACTGTAGCTGCTGGTAAAGTCATTCAGCGGTGTCTAACCTTCTGTAGCTGCTGGTAAAGTCATTCAGCAGTGTCTAACCTACTGTAGCTGCTGGTAAAGTCATTCAGCGGTGTCTAACCTACTGTAGCTGCTGGTAAAGTCATTCAGCGGTGTCTAACCTACTGTAGCTGCTGGTGAAGTCATTCAGCGGTGTCTTACCTACTGTAGCTGCTGGTGAAGTCATTCAGCGGTGTCTTACCTACTGTAGCTGCTGGTGAAGTCATTCAGCGGTGTCTAACCTACTGTAGCTGCTGGTAAAGTCATTCAGCGGTGTCTAACCTACTGTAGCTGCTGGTAAAGTCATTCAGCGGTGTCTAACCTACTGTAGCTGCTGGTAAAGTCATTCAGCGGTGTCTAACCTACTGTAGCTGCTGGTAAAGTCATTCAGCGGTGTCTAACCTACTGTAGCTGCTGGTAAAGTCATTCAGCGGTGTCTAACCTACTGTAGCTGCTGGTAAAGTCATTCAGCAGTGTCTAACCTACTGTAGCTGCTGGTAAAGTCATTCAGTGGTGTCTAACCTACTGTAGCTGCTGGTAAAGTCATTCAGCGGTGTCTAACCTACTGTAGCTGCTGGTGAAGTCATTCAGCGGTATCTAACCTACTGTAGCTGCTGGTGAAGTCATTCAGCGGTGTCTAACCTACTGTAGCTGCTGGTAAAGTCATTCAGCGGTGTCTAACCTACTGTAGCTGCTGGTAAAGTCATTCAGCGGTGTCTAACCTACTATCGTTGCTGGTAAAGTCATTCAGCGGTGTCTAACCTACTGTACCTGCTGGCAAAGTGATTCAAAGCCTATAATTTATCACTCAGAATGGAACTTTCCAGTGCTACTATTTTTCCCATGTAATGTTATTAAAATAAAATCAACAACCCCTAGTAGATAGTTTACATATTTACCTAGTCGGATAAATATTACTCTGCAGCACATTAATTCAGAGCTTTAGATATGCAATGAGACACTTTTGAAACAGTTTTGGGCTTTGTTAAGAAAAGAGGGGGTTTAGTTTCAATGCAGTTTTACAACCAGAGTTTCAAGCATGGTTCTTAAAAGGGCAATTACATACTTTGTAATAGAAACCCCAAAATATATAATTTTTTGAGTGAATAGTAATTAATAATTATGTACAGTGAGGTATTTAAAAAAAGTATTTGATCCCCTGCTGATTTTGTACGTTTGCCCACTGACAAAGAAATGATCAGTCTATAATTTTAATGGTAGGTTTATTTGAACAGTGGGAGACAGAAAAACAACAAAAAAATCCAGAAAAACGCATGTCAAAAATGTTATAAATTGATTTGCATTTTAATGAGGGAAATAAGTATTTGACCCCCTCTCAATCAGAAAGATTTCTGGCACCCAGGTGTCTTTTATGCAGGTAATGAGCTGAGATTAGGAGCACACTCTTAAAAGGAGTGCTCCTAATCTCCGTTTGCTACCTGTATAAAAGACACCTGTCCACAGAAGCAATCAATCAATCAGATTCCAAACTCTCCACCATGGCCAAGACCAAAGAGCTCTCCAAGGATGTCAGGGACAAGATTGTAGATCTACACAAGGCTGGAATGGGCGACAAGACCATCGCCAAGCAGCTTGGTGAGAAGGTGACAACAGTTGGTGCGATTATTCGCAAATGGAAGAAACACAAAATAACTGTCAATCTCCCTCAGCCTGGGGCTCCATGCAAGATCTCACCTTGTGGAGTTGCAATGATCATGAGAACGGTGAGGAATCAGCCCAGAACTACACGGGAGGATCTTGGCAATGATCTCAAGGCAGCTGGGACCATAGTCACCAAGAAAACAATTGGTAACACATTACGCCGTGAAGGACTGAAATCCTGCAGTGCCCGCAAGGTCCCCCTGCTCAAGAAAGCACATATACAGTGGGGAAAATAAGTATTTAGTCAGCCACCAATTGTGCAAGTTCTCCCACTTAAAAATATGAGAGAGGCCTGTAATTTTCATCATAGGTACACGTCAACTATGACAGACAAAATGAGAAAAAAAAATCCAGAAAATCACATTGTAGGATTTTTAATGAATTTATTTGCAAATTATGGTGGAAAATAAGTTTTTGGTCAATAACAAAAGTTTCTCAATACTTTGTTATATACCCTTTGTTGGCAATGACACAGGTCAAACGTTTTCTGTAAGTCTTCACAAGGTTTTCACACACTGTTGCTGGTATTTTGGCCCATTCCTCCCAGATCTCCCAGATCTCCTCTAGAGCAGTGATGTTTTGGGGCTGTCGCTGGGCAACACGGACTTTCAACTCCCTCCAAAGATTTTCTATCGGGTTGAGATCTGGAGACTGGCTAGGCCACTCCAGGACCTTGAAATGCTTCTTACGAAGCCATTCCTTCGTTGCCCGGGCGGTGTGTTTGGGATCATTGTCATGCTGAAAGACCCAGCCACGTTTCATCTTCAATGCCCTTGCTGATGGAAGGAGGTTTTCACTCAAAATCTCACGATACATGGCCCCATTAATTTTTTCCTTTACACGGATCAGTCGTCCTGGTCCCTTTGCAGAAAAACAGCCCCAAAGCATGATGTTTCCACCCCCATGCTTCACAGTAGATATGGTGTTCTTTGGATGCAACTCAGCATTCTTTGTCCTCCAAACACGACGAGTTGAGTTTTTACCAAAAAGTTATATTTTGGTTTCATCTGACCATATAACATTCTCCCAATCCTCTTCTGGATCATCCAAATGCACTCTAGCAAACTTCAGACGGGCCTGGACATGTACTGGCTTAAGCAGGGGGACACGTCTGGCACTGCAGGATTTGAGTCCCTGGCGGCGTAGTGTGTTACTGATGGTAGGCTTTGTTACTTTGGTCCCAGCTCTCTGCAGGTCATTCACTAGGTCCCCCCGTGTGGTTCTGGGATTTTTGCTCACCGTTCTTGTGATCATTTTGACCCCACGGGGTGAGATCTTGCGTGGAGCCCCAGATCGAGGGAGATAATCAGTGGTCGTGTATGTCTTCCATTTCCTAATAATTGCTCCCACAGTTGATTTCTTTAAACCAAGCTGCTTACCTATTGCAGATTCAGTCTTCTCAGCCTGGTGCAGGTCTACAATTTTGTTTCTGGTGTCCTTTGACAGCTCTTTGGTCTTGGCCATAGTGAAGTTTGGAGTGTGACTGTTTGAGGTTGTGGACAGGTGTCTTTTATACTGATAACAAGTTCAAACAGGTGCCATTAATACAGGTAACGAGTGGAGGACAGAGGAGCCTCTTAAAGAAGAAGTTACAGGTCTGTGAGAGCCAGAAATCTTCCTTGTTTGTAGGTGACCAAATACTTATTTTCCACCATAATTTGCAAATAAATTCATAAAAAATCCTACAATGTGATTTTCTGGATTTTTTTTCCTCAATTTGTCTGTCATAGTTGACGTGTACCTATGATGAAAATTACAGGCCTCTCTCATCTTTTTAAGTGGGAGAACTTGCACAATTGGTGGCTGACTAAATACTTTTTTTCCCCACTGTACATGCCCATCTGAAATTTGCCAATGAACATCTGAATGATTCAGAGGAGAACTGGGTGAAAGTGTTGTGGTCAGATGAGACCAAAATGGAGCTCTTTGGCATCAACTCAACTCGCCGTGTTTGGAGGAGGAGGAATGCTGCCTATGACCCCAAGAACACCATCCCCACCGTCAAACATGGAGGTGGAAACATTATGCTTTGGGGGTGTTTTTCTGCTAAGGGGACAGGACAACTTCACCTCATCAAAGGGACGATGGACGGGGCCATGTACCGTCAAATCTTGGGTGAGAACCTCCTTCCCTCAGCCAGGGCATTGAAAATGGGTCGTGGAAGGATATTCCAGCATGACAATGACCCAAAACACACGGCCAAGGCAACAAAGGAGTGGCTCAAGAAGAGGCACATTAAGGTCCTGGAGTGGCCTAGCCAGTCTCCAGACCTTAATCCCATAGAAAATCTGTGGAGGGAGCTGAAGGTTCGAGTTGCCAAACGTCAGGCTCGAAACCTTAATGACTTGGAGAAGATCTGCAAAGAGGAGTGGGACAAAATCCCTCCTGAGATGTGTGCAAACCTGGTGGCCAACTACAAGAAACGTCTGACCTCTGTGATTGCCAACAAGGGTTTTGCCACCAAGTACTAGGTCATGTTTTGCAGAGTGGTCAAATACTTATTTCCCTCATTAAAATGCAAATCAATTTATAACATTTGTGATTTTGTTGTTGTTATTCTGTCTCTCACTGTTCAAATACACCTACCATTAAAATTATAGACTGATCATGTCTTTGTCAGTGGGCAAACGTACAAAATCAGCAGGGGATCAAATACTTTTTCCCCTCACTGTATATATTCATATTTGTAATAAAATAATAATTAATAATAATCATAGCAATCAGGATGTTGTGTCCAATGGGGAAAATTCAGGTAGACAAACCCCATGCTTCAGCCTATGTATTTCTAGCCACTATGCTGCATCAGTTGGGCTACAGGGGATAATGCTTATTGCTAATAGCACATCTGATAATAGACCATCCATATAGGCTATTGTCACGATCGTTGTAAGAGGCAGACCAAGGCGCAGCGTGATAGGCGTACATCTTTTAATGAGTACTTTACACCAACAACAAAACAACAAAACGATACGTGAAGTCTAAAGGTTCACCAACACAAACCTATACAGAACAAGATCCCACAATCAACTGTGCAAAACAGGCTGCCTAAGTATGGTTCCCAATCAGAGACAACGAGCAACAGCTGCCTCTGATCGGGAACCACCCTGGCCAACATAGATCTAAACGATCTAGACAGAAAACAAGGAACAACTAAACATAGGAACTAACACCCTGGCTCAACATTAAAGAGTCCCCAGAGCCAGGGCGTGACAGCTATATGGTACAATATGTTAAAATCATTTACCATCTGATAATAGACCATCCATACAGACTATATGGTACAATATGTTAAAATCATTTACCATCTGATAATAGACCATCCATTCAGACTATATGGTACAATATATTAAAATCATTTACCATCTGATAATAGACCATCCATTCAGACTATATGGTACAATATGTTAAAATCATTTACCATCTGATAATAGACCATCCATTCAGACTATATGGTACAATATGTTAAAATCATTTACCATCTGATAATAGACCATCCATTCAGACTATATGTTACAATATGTTAAAATCATTTAACATCATTTTTACCAAAGTCTTATTAGGCTCATTTCTGGAGGTGGTAATTATATTTTAGATGACGTCAGCATCATTTTATTTCATTCATTTTGGAGTAGAACGTCCTTTTAAAAAGTCACCAGAACTGAGTTTCTCAGTCCTTCTAAATGAAGATTCTCCTGGGGAGGACCCCGGAACCCCTAAGCAAGGGGACTGGAATTGGTCAAACTTGCAGTGTGATATACAGTGGGGAAAAAAGTATTTAGTCAGCCACCAATTGTGCAAGTTCTCCCACTTAAAAAGATGAGAGAGGCCTGTAATTTACATCATAGGTACACATCAACTATGACAGACAAAGTGAGAAAAAATTTTCCAGAAAATCACATTGTAGGATTTTTAATGAATTTATTTGCAAATTATGGTGGAAAATAAGTATTTGGTCAATAACAAAATATTCTCAATACTTTGTTATATACCCTTTGTTGGCAATGACACAGGTCAAACATTTTCTGTAAGTCTTCACAAGGTTTTCACACACTGTTGCTGATATTTTGGCCCATTGCTCCATGCAGATCTCCTCTAGAGCAGTGATGTTTTGGGTCTGTCGCTGGGCAACACAGACTTTCAACTCCCTCCAAAGATTTTCTATGGGGTTGAGATCTGGAGACTGGCTAGGCCACTCCAGGACCTTGAAATGCTTCTTACGAAGCCACTCCTTCGTTGCCCGGGCGGTGTGTTTGGGATCATTGTGATGCTGAAAGACCCAGCCACGTTTCATCTTCAATGCCCTTGCTGATGGAAGGAGGTTTTCACTCAAAATCTCACGATACATGGCCCCATTCATTCTTTCCTTTACACGGATCAGTCGTCCTGGTCCCTTTGCAGAAAAACAGCCCCAAAGCATGATGTTTCCACCCTCATGCTTCACAGTAGGTATGGTGTTCTTTGGATGCAACTCAGCATTCTTTGTCCTCCAAACATGACAAGTTGAGTTTTTACCAAAAAGTTTTATTTTGGTTTCATCTGACCATATGACATTCTCCCAATCCTCTTCTGGATCATCCAAATGCACTTTAGCAAACTTCAGACGGGCCTGGACATGTACTGGCTTAAGCAGGGGGACACGTCTGGCACTGCAGGATTTGAGTCCCTGGCGGCGTAGTGTGTTACTGATGGTAGGCTTTGTTACTTTGGTCCCAGCTCTCTGCAGGTAATTCACTAGGTCCCCCCGTGTGGTTCAGGGATTTTTGCTCACCGTTCTTGTGATCATTTTGACCCCACAGGGTGAGATCATGAGTGGAGCCCCAGATCGAGGGACATTATCAGTGGTCATTCAGTGATTTCTTCAAACCAAGCTGCTTACCTATTGCAGATTCAGTCTTCCCAGCCTGGTGCAGGTCTACAATTTTGTTTCTGGTGTCCTTTGACAGCTCTTTGGTCTTGGCCATAGTGGAGTTTGGAGTGTGACTGTTTGAGGTTGTGGAAAGGTGTCTTTTATACTGATAACAAGTTCAAACAGGTGCCATTAATACAGGTAACGAGTGGAGGACAGAGGAGCCTCTTAAAGAAGAAGTTACAGGTCTGTGAGAGCCAGAAATCTTGCTTGTTTGTAGGTGACCAAATACTTATTTTCCACCATAATTTGCAAATAAATTCATAAAAAATCCTACAATGTGATTTTCTGGAAAAAAATTCTCAATTTGTCTGTCATAGTTGACGTGTACCTATGATGAAAATTACAGGCCTCTCTCATCTTTTTAAGCGGGAGAACTTGCACAATTGGTGGCTGACTAAATACTTTTTTTCCCCACTGTATGTACCAAATGATCCTCTTTCCCTAAAAGCATGATGGTCATGACTTTTTTACATGAAAGAGGAGGTTAACTTGGCCCCAGACAATTGACCTGAGATCAGTCATGGATTTTTTGTTGTTGCTTTAACCCCTGCTCCACTCCTCTCCTCTGGTCCTTCACTCCCTTCACTCCATCTCTCCTTCACTCCTTCTCTCATCTCCTCTATCTGTCTGCTCTGATGGAGGGATCAAATCTCTCCACTCTTGAGTTCAGGCCTGTGAAAGCGGTGAAGTGTGGAGGGATGGATGGGTAGAGGGAGAGATGGAGGGATAGAGGGATGTGTTCTGTTATTTTCTGTTGTTAAGGGCATGTTAAGGGCTTGGTTAGAGGGTTAGACTGGTGTTTGTTAACTGTGAGCACAGTTCAGTGGGTGAGAGGGTTAGACTGGTGTTTGTTAACTGTGAGCACAGTTCAGTGGGGGGTTTGTGTGAACAAAATGGAGTTTAGAGTTTAGAGTGGAGAGAGTTATGTTGGAAGCTAGAACACCATTCGGTAGAGATGGACAATGTACTGTAACCATACCAACATGTTGAGTGGAGAGAAGGCGGGTGTTGAACTAGTGAGTGTAGAGAATGTGAGAGATTTGGTACAATGTGATGAATAGGTAGTTTATAAGTGAATTGGCCATCAGACCCTCCACAGCCCCCTCAGAGCAACATGAATTGACTTTACCAGGAATTTTAGCCACAAGCCTCAGATGGTTAGGATTGTTGGGATCTTTAGGACCGTACTGGAATTGATGGAAAGAGTGTCGATGGAACCAGGGTGCGATAGATGAGAGGAGAGGGGGCACTGGAGAGAACACACACACACTGAGGTGAACACGTTACACACACACACACACACACACACACACACACACACACACATACACACATACACAATGCACTAGTCTGTAGTAGAGAGACAGGAGAGGAGAGGAGAGGAGAGGAGAGGAGAGGAGAGGAGAGGAGAGGAGAGGAGAGGAGAGGAGAGGAGAGGAGAGAGGAGAGGAGAGGAGAGGAGAGGAGTAAACACACACAGAGCAAGGTTAGGCAGCTCGTTAGTGATGCCCTGTTGACCCTCTGGTAATTATCCCCTCCAATCTGAGAACACCAGGATGTGTGTGTGTGGCAATGATGGTAGACTTTGATCTACCTGGCATTAAGGGACTACCATCATCATCCTCTATCATCTACCTGATATACTGTAGAGGAGAACACTCTCTGATGTCATGAACTAGACAGGCTTAGGGTAACTAGGGTTTGGGTAACTAGGGTGATTATAACTAGGGTTAATGGTAACTAGGGTTACGGTAACAAGGGTTAGCGTACACACACATAACATACATACACACACATACACACTCCTAACCCCAAAAAAAGCCTCTCCAATCCTCTGCCAGAGATGAAAGATGTAATTAAATTCACGCATTATATCTGTATTAAAGCACATTAGTTACTATGGCGTGGCAGTGTTGGAATGCTTCTAATACGTTGCTCTCCAATTTAACACTGATTCATAATGCTGATTCATAATGCAGATTGGGATTATATCATGTTGGAAATAAATAATAAACAGCTATTTGACGTGGATTTACTGAAGGTTTAGAATGATGCTGTATGAAATATGATCTCCGTCCCAAATGGCACCCTATTCCATTTATAGTGCACTACTTTTGACCAGGCCTCATAGGGAATAGGGTGCCATTTGGGACACAGCCAGGGCTTCTATGGCGACACGTGTTGCCAAGACCAAACTAATCATGTCATTTGTGATGCAGACGTTTAGTTGGATGTCGGCACCGATCCCTCTCCTCCTCTCTCTCCCATGTGGCTGTTTGCTTGCCATTTACTGATAATCATTTCCTAAAGTGGTACGTTTAACAGACATTTCTGATGCAGATCACAGACTATAACTCTCACTACGTGGAGTGGAGGACGGTATTAAGCTTTCATATCACACGCCATAATGTGTGTGTGTCTTTGTCTGTCTGTGTGTGTGTGTGTGTGTGTGTGTGTGTGTCTGTGTGTGTGTGTGTGTATGTGTAGATGGAGGGCTGCATTAAGCCTTCATATCCCTCAGCCCAGCCCAGCGCTCTGCAACGGAGGAGCCAAGGTCATTAGAACATATTCACACTGATTGTTAATATGTATTATGATACACACACACACACACACACACACACACACACACACACACACACACTGATTGTCAGAGGGTATTTGTGATCTGTTATGTGATGTGTGATTGGAGCCAGAAACTGTGTCTAGATAGTTTATAAACTGTGTCTAGATAGTCTATAAACTGGATCTAGATAGTCTATAAACTGGATCTAGATAGCCTATAAACTGGATCTAGATAGCCTATAAACTGGATCTAGATTGTCTATAAACTGGATCTAGATAGTCTATAAACTGGATCTAAATAGCCTATAAACTGGATCCAGATAGTCTATAAACTGGATCTAGATAGTCTATAAACTGGATCTAGATAGCCTGTAAACTGGATCTAGATAGTCTATAAACTGGATCTAGATAGCCTATAAACTGGATCTAGATAGTCTATAAACTGGATCTAGATTGTCTATAAACTGGATCTAGATAGTCTGTAAACTGGATCTAAATAGCCTATAAACTGGATCCAGATAGTCTATAAACTGGATCTAGATAGTCTATAAACTGGATCTAGATAGCCTATAAACTGGATCTAGATAGTCTATAAACTAGATCTAGATAGTCTATAAACTGGATCTAGATAGTCTATAAACTGGATCTAAATAGCCTATAAACTGGATCCAGATAGTCTATAAACTGGATCTAGATAGTCTATAAACTGGATCTAGATAGTCTATAAACTGGATCTAGATAGTCTATAAACTGGATCTAGATAGCCTATAAACTGGATCTAGATAGTCTATAAACTGGATCTAGATAGCCTATAAACTGGATCTAGATAGTCTATAAACTGGATCTAGATAGTCTATAAACTGGATCTAGATAGTCTATAAACTGGATCTAGATAGTCTATAAACTGGATCTAGATAGTCTATAAACTGGACCTAGATAGCCTATAAACTGGATCTAGATAGTCTATAAACTGGATCTAGATAGTCTATTAACTGGATCTAGATAGTCTACCACCAGCAGTGCACTGTACGTCCTGAGAGGCAGAGAGAGGAGAATAGAGTTGACAAAATGACTGGTATAATGTAGTACATTCCCAGGACTATACAAGGTGTCAAGAGCAGTTCAGCGAGTGGTGACAACCTTGCTGGCTGAACCTGTTTAGTGAATACATTAAGAATGAAGCAGTCTTCAGCTCAATTCATGTCATTTCTCACAGTAACCTGCAGGATACACCTGATATTGTGTGAGAAGAAGGAAAATGTAAAAGTTCTGTGCAGTATAATTCTTTCATCTTTCTTCTTCGACTTACAAAGCTCTTGCATATTTATAAGATCGTGTCAGAAAATAGAGCTAGCTAACCTTGATTTAGCTTTCACATATTCACCCCTGCTTGGCACCTCTTTTTGCTGTGCTTCCCATTCCAGTTGTGTTGCATATAAATTGGGTTTGTGTGAGAAGAGAGGAAGTTGTTGCAGGCTTGAATATGGGATGGGACAGCCAGCCAGCGTGTTTCCCCCTGTAGCAAGGTTTTAATCTCTCTTTACAACCCACCCAGATGGAAGAAAGAAACGGACCGTCTTTATCCTCCTGAGACACCGCAATTCATTTGTGTACTCTCTAATGGTGAATCATTTTTGGTCCATATCTCTAAAGCCTATATATTACTTAGTCTGCTTAACAATTGAGTTTGGCAAGTCAGTTACTAGTCCCTGTACCTAGCACAGTCATGAACTCATTGAATCTCTGGTGAACATAACAATTAGTGCCTCAAAAATAACTACATGTCTCAACGTATAACACGACTCAACACCTCCATGCCTCCCTTCACTTCTCAGCTTGACACAATAGATGCTAATTCAAATGAGAGAGAGAAGGCAGCTTTCACCGTCGCCTGGCTAGCCTCGTCTCTCAAACAGACACATAACCAGCAGACCTTCTGACCACTATCTCCTTCCCTCCCATCATCCTCTCTGTTCCTGGCTGGGGCTGGTGAGGCAGCCACTCGTGACCAGTGATGGCGTAATTGCGACCCCTCCACACACACACACACACACAAACACACAGGCACACACGCACGCAACCACACACACACACAAATCAAAGAAAAGCCATTTTCTTCAAAGAGCCAGCCAGCCCAGCTCACTCCTACACCATCATTCGGTCCTCCAGAAAGTCTCATCCCTGAACCCTGACCTCTACCAGTTGTTAACCTCCTGCGGTCTGTCTGTCTGTTCACTCTGTCTCTCTCTGTCTCTCTCTCTCTCTCTCTCTCTCTCTCTCCCCCTCTCTATCTCTCTTTGTCTCTCTCCCCCATGTCTCTCTACCTCTCCCTCTCCCTCTCTCAATTCAATTCAATTCAATTTGCTTTATTGGCATGACGTAACAATGTACATATTGCCAAAGCTTACTTTGGATATTTACAATATTATCATAATTAAAATAATAATAATCAATATTGTCAACGAGACAACAGTAACAACAATAACCAAGGCTCAAAATAACCATTGAAAATAACAATATAGAGGACATGTGCAGGTTGGTTGGTCTGTCAGACACTGTCCCTCATCTTACATCTTACAGACAAGCCATTTTCTTCAAAGAGCCAGCCAGCCCAGCTCTCTCCTACACCATCATTCTGTCTTGCAGAAAGTCTCATCCCTGACCCCTGACCTCTACCAGTTGTTAACCTCCTGCAGTCTCTCTGTTCACGCTCTCTCCCTCTCCCCTCTCCCTCGCTCTCTCTCTCTCTCTCTTCGCTCTCTCTCTCTCTATCTGGGCGGCAGGTAGCTTAGTGGTTAAGAGCGTTGCGCCAGTAACTGAATAGGTCTCTGGTTCTAATCCCCGAGCCGACTAGGTGAAAAATCTGTCGATGTGCCCTTGAGCAAGGCACTTAACCCTAATTGCTCCTGTAAGTCGCTCTGGATAAGAGTGTCTGCTAAATTACAAAAAAAAAATATATATATATATATTATCCCCGACTCTCTGTCTCCCTATCTTTCAATTCCACTCAGGAATAAGATGGCAGGCAGGCACATCCAATCAAATCCCAGTTGATATATAGTCTATTTCCATTGTCACCTGCTATTGAGATGCTGATCCAGATCCCACAGTTACATCCAGGTTCATATATGGACCCAGCTAGCACATTTGGTTCCTTGGAAGTTGGTTTCCCATTGGTTCTGGGAACGAAGCCATATGTTTCCTGACCAGTAAAACAGATTTTTTTTAACTGTTCTGAGAACCGAAGTGAAAATTTCACCTGTTTTGGGAACTTACATTTTTAGGTTGCAGGGAGGTTCTGACAACGTTTTACTATGGTTGCCTGAAAGTTTTCATTAACATTCTGAGAATGGAAATTATAGGTTATTTAAATATGTTTTGAGAACACTGGTAGCTTAGGTTAACTGTTTTGAACTCCAAGCACAAATGGAAATTAATTTACTTAGGATTTAATCTTATAAACACATGTATTTTTCATTATGGCATGGTATCAGTGACATTTGAACCTATGATCTTCTGTTAACTATCCATTGAATTAGTCCACTGCGCCACCAGGATGGAGCTAGCATACCAGGTTTTTTTAAACTCATACAAAGCTGTTCATTTTAGTCTATTCAAACAGACTCCATTTCAAAGGAAACAAGCACTCATTAAGATCAGGTGTGGCCAATTAGTGGGCGTGGCCAACACACCTGAACACGCTTAACAAGAGAGGATAGAGAGAGGTTGGTTGAAGCTGAGAACGGAATATATATGTTTTTAAATAACTTTCTTTGAACGTTTCTAAAGTTTTCTTGTGGTTTTTATGGAAAGGTTTCTTAATGTTCTGAGAACATGACTTTAAATAGGACCATGAGGAAACCTGCAGAAAACGTTATGCTGAAGTACTGAAATTCACACAGAAGAACGTTGTTTCTTCACGTTCTCTGAATGTTCTGAAAATATGATTTTAAATAGAACCATGAGGAAACCTGCAGAAAATGTTATGCTGAAGTACTGAAATTCCCACCTAAGAAACATATGGTTCTCTGAACATTATGTGCTAGCTGGATATCCGGCACCATTCCCAGAATGTTGTGGGAAGGTTATATGCAAAATAACCATAGGACAACCACGCTCTCACCAACCTCTAAGAAACATGTGGTTCTCAGAACGTTACGTGCAAGCTGAGGATAATGTACATTAACTGGTGGCTGTGGATGGCACCTATATGCACCGAGCAGGTCAATAAATCAGTGTCTGTGTGGGTTTCTGAGCCTGGCTTCCAGACCTGGGTACAAATACACCTTGTATCTTTCAAATGCTTTGAGCTTCTGACTGAGCCTGCCTGGACCGCCAGATGAGGGGTTTGCGCTTTTCGGACTATTCACTTGGTTCTATTGTGGCCAGCAAGCTCAATCAAGCACAGATAAAGTATTTGAAAGGCAGCAAATACTATGTGAACCCAGGTCTGCAGGCCAGGCCAGGCAGGCGTTGTCCTGTAGATGTAATGAAGGAGCATAATGGTCTCTGTCAGTTGCTCTCTGCTATTAGCATTTACTGCCAGCCCCTGCTACACTCAACTCCTAGCCTAGTGTGTGTGTGTTGGCGCTACGCTAGCCCGCTGTAGCACTCTGCCGCTCTGATAAGAATCACAATCCCCAGCCAGTCAGCCAGGTCCATTCCACAGCGTAAATTACAATAGCAGGCAGAAGGGCTCTTGATGATACTCCCGCTAGCCCGCCGCAGCACAGAAACTATTAGCGTGCTATTGGCCTACTGCTATCTCCCAAACTCACTAACACAGAGATGTCAAGGGATGGGAAAGAACATGGCAGTTTCAGGCTGATACTGTTTAAGTAGTGTCCGTATCTCAAATAAATGATAGCCTGCGTCCCAAATGGAACCCTATTCCCTACATAGTGCACTACTTTTGACTGGGTCCCAGAGGGAGTAGGGTGTCATCTTGGACTAAAACACACCTGTGTGTTCAGGGTTTGTGGCTCACGGTCAATTAAATCAACCATATAGACTAATACCAATTAAATCAACCATATAGACCAATACAATTAAATCAACCATATAGACCAACACAATTAAATCAACCATATAGACCAATACAATTAAGTCAACCATATAGACCAATACAATTAAATCAACCATATAGACCAACACAATTAAATCAACCATATAGACCACTACAATTAAATCAATCATACAGACCAATACAATTAAATCAATCATATAGACCAATACAATAAAATCAACCATATACACCAATACAATTAATTCAACTATATAGACTAATACAATTAAATCAACCATATAGACCAATACAATTAAATCAATCATATAGACCAATACAATTAAATCAATCATATAGACCACTACAATTAAATCAACCATATACACCAATACAATTAAATCAGCCATATAGACCAATACAATGTCATGGGAACAGTGACCTATTTGTCTTAATATAGCCTTCATACAAGCCTTCACTATATATAGCCAGCCAGACAGCCCAGGTGTAACTGTATGATGCTGATCAACACATCTACAGAGCTGTAGTGGAGCGGGTCGAGAGCTTCACGTTTCTCATTTGTCCACATCACTAAGGATCTATCATGGTCCAAACACACCAACACAGTCGTGAAGAGGGTACAATAATGCCTCTTCCCCCTCAGGAGGCTGAAAATATTTGGCATGGGCCCTCAGATCCTCAAAAGGTTTTACAGCTGCACCATTGAGAGCGTCTTGACTGGCTGCATCATCGCTTGGTATGGCAACTGCTCGACCTCCAACCTCCGACCGCAAGGCGCTACAGAGGGTAGTGCGTACGTCCCAGTATATCACTGGGGCCAAGCTTCCTGCCACCCAAGACCTCTATACCCAGCGGTGTCAGAGGAAGGCCCTAAAAATTGTCAAATACTCCAGACACCCAATTCATAGACTGTTCTCTCTACTACTGCACGGCAAGAGGTACCGATGCACCAAGTCTGGAACCAACAGGACCCTGAACAGCTTCTACCCCCAATCTATAATACTGCTAAATAGTTAGTTAAATAGTTAACCAATCCATAAGACTGCTAAATAGTTGTTCCAGGTAGCTATTGGTTAACTATTTAACTAGCTGCATTGACCCTTTTTGCACTAATTGCTTTGACTCGTCACATACTGCTGTTACTGTTTATCTATCCTGTTGCCTAGTCACTTTATTCCTAGTTAAATGTACATACAGTTGTTCCTCTGTAGCTCAATTGGTAGAGCATGGCGCTTGTAACGCCAGGGTAGTGGGTTCGATCCCCGGGCCCACCCATACGTAAAAATGTATGCACACATGACTGTAAGTCGCTTTGGATAAAAGCATCTGCTAAATGGCATATTATTAAGTCGGAGGTTTACATACACTTAGATTGGAGTCATTAAAACTTGTTTTTCAACCACTCCACAAATGTCTTGTAAACAAACTATAGTTTTGGCAAGTCGGTTAGGACATCTACTTTGTGCATGACACAAGTAATTTTTCCAACAACTGTATACAGACAGATTATTTCACTTATAATTCACTGTATCACAATTCCAGTGGGTCAGAAGTGTACATACACTAAGTTGACTGTGCCTTTAAACAGCTTGGAAAATTCCGGAAAATGATGTCATGGCTTTAGAAGCTTCTGATAGGCTAATTGGCATCATTTGAGTCAATTGGAGGTGTACCTGTGGATGTATTTCAAGGCCTACCTTCAAACTCAGTGCCTCTTTGCTTGACATCATGGGAAAAGCAAAATAAATCAGCCAAGACCTCAGAAAAAAAGAATTTCATTCTTGGGAGCAATTTCCAAATGCCTGAAGGTACCATGTTCATCTGTACAAACAATAGTACACAAGTATAAACACCATGGGACCACGCAGCCGTCATCCTGCTCAGGAAGGAGACACGTTCTGTCTCCTAGAGATGAACGTGCTTTGGTGCGAAAAGTGCAAATCAATCCCAGAACAACAGCAAAGGACCTTGTGAAGATGCTGGAGGAAACAGGTACAAAAATATCTATAACCACAGTAAAAAGAGTCCTATATCGACATAACCTGAAAGGCCGCTCAGCAAGGAAGAAGCCACTGCTCCAAAACTGCCATAAAAAAAGCAAGACTATGGTTTGCAACTGCACATGGGGACAAATATCGTACTTTTTGGAGAAATGTCCTCTGGTCTGATGAAACAAAAATATAACTGTTTGGCCATAATGACCATTGTTATGTTTGGAGGAAAAAGGAGGTGGCTTGCAAGCCGAAGAACACCATCCCAACCATGAAGCACGGGGGTGGCAGCATAATGCTGTGGGGGTACTTTGCTGCAGGAGGGACTGGTGCACTTCACAAAATAGATGGCATCACGAGGAAGGAAAATTATGTGGATATATTGAAGCAACATCTCAAGACATCAGTCAGGAAGTTAAAGCTTGGTCGCAAATGAGTCTTCCAAATGGACAATGACCTCAAGCATACTTCCAAAGTAGTGGCAAAATGGCTTAAGGACAACAAAATCAAGGTATTGGAGTGGCCATCACAAAGCCCTGACCTCAATCGTATATAGAACATTTGTGGGCAGAACTGAAAAAGCATGTGCGAGCAAGGAGGCCTACAAACCTGACTCAGTTACACCTGCTCTGTCAGGAGGAATGGGCAAAATTCACCCAACTTATTGTGGGAAGCTTTTGACCCAAGTTAAACAATTGAAAGGCAATGCTACCAAATACTAATTGAGTGTATGTAAACTTCTGACCCACTGAGAATGTGATGAAAGAAATAAAAGCTGAAATAAATCATTCTCTCTCCTATTATTCTGACATTTCACATTCTTAAAATAAAGTGGTGATCCTAACTGACCTAAGACAGGGAATTTTTACTAGGATTAAATGTCAGGAATTGTGAAAAACAGAGTTTAAATGTATTTGGCTAAGGTGTACAATCTGAGGAACCACGGTTCTGAGCCGATGCTCTGAAACAACTAAACGATAACTAACAGCTGGAAAACTTAGAGGATTCTCAAATGGGATCTAACATCTGTGAAAATTTGTGGCCGCTACTATGGATTTTGCATTTTGCAGCCTCTCATATGCGTCAGTCCCAGGATATCTGCGCATTGTGTTTTTCGGTTTGATGCAGTTGAGAGCGCTCGCCCAGTTAGGCCATACAAACGCCTCACACCGCGTGGCTGCTGCCTCTCTAACCGTCACTAGCCATTCAAGCTTAACATCCTTATCATTTATCGCCCCCCAGGTTCCCTTGGAGAGTTCATCAATGAGCTTGACGCCTTGATAAGTTCCTTTCCTGAGGATGGCTCACCCCTCACAGTTCTGGGTGACTTTAACCTTCCTACGTCTACCTTTTACTAATTTCTCTCTGCCTCCTTCTTTCCACTCCTCTCCTCTTTTGACCTCACCCTCTCACCGTCTCCCCCTACTCACAAGGCAGGCAATACGCTTGACCTCATCTTTGCTGTTCTTCTACTAATCTCACTGCAACTCCCCTCCAAGTCTCTGACCACTAATTTGTATCCTTTTCTCTCTCGCTCTCCTCCAACACTCCTCCCCTACTCAGATGGTAATGCGCCGTCGCGACCTTCGCTCTCTCTCTCCCGCTACTCTCTCCTCTTCCATCCTATCATCTCTTCCCTCTGCTCAAACCTGGTCCTCTGTAGCTCAGCTGGTAGAGCACGGCGCTTGTAACGCCAAGGTAGTGGGTTCGATCCCCGGGATCACACATACACAAAAATGTATGCACGCATGACTGTAAGTCGCTTTGGATAAAAGCGTCTGCTAAATGGCATATTATTATTATTATTATTATTCTCCCTCCAATCGTCTGATTCTGCCTCCAACCCTGACTCTCTATGTTCCCTATCCTTCCGGCCGGCTCGGTCCTCCACTCCTGCTCCGTGGCTTGACGACTCATTGCGAGCTCACAGAACAGGGCTCCGGGCAGCCGAGCGGAAATGGAGGAAAACTAGACTCCCTGCCGACCTGTCATCTTTTCACTCCCTCCTCTCTACATTTTCTTCCTCTGTTTCTGCTGCTAAAGCCACTTTCTACCACTCAAAATTTCAAGCCTCTGCCTCTAACCCTAGGAAGCTCTTTGCCACCTTCTCCTCCCTGCTGAATCCTCCTCCTCCCCCTCCCTCCTCCCTCTCTGTGGATGACTTCATCAACCATTTTGAAAAGAAGGTTGACGACATCCGATCCTCATTTATTAAGTCAAATGACACCGCTGGTCCTGCTCACACTGCCCTACCCTATGCTTTGACTTCTTTCTCCCCTCTCTCTCCAGATGAAATCTTGCGACTTGTGATGGCCGGCCGCCCAACAACCTGCCCGCTTGACCCTATCCCCTCTTCTCTTCTCCAGACCATTTCCGGAGACCTTCTCCCTTACCTCACCTCGCTCATCAACTCATCCTTGACCACTGGAGTTGCACCCCTTCTCAAAAAACCTACACTCGATCCCTCCGATGTCAACAACTACAGACCAGTATCCCTTCTTTCTTTTCTCTCCAAAACTCTTGAGCGTGCCGTCTTTAGCCAACTCTCTTGCTATCTCTCTCAGAATTACCTTCTTAATCCAAACCAGTCAGGTTTCAAGACTGGTCATTCAACTGAGACTGCTCTTCTCTGTGTCACGGAGGCTCTCTGCACTGCTAAAGCTAACTCTCTCTCCTCTGCTCTCATCCTTCTAGACCTATCTGCTGCCTTTGATACTGTGAACCATCAGATCCTCCTCTCCACCCTCTCCGAGTTGGGCATCTCCGGCGCGGCTCACTCTTGGATTGTGTCCTACCTCACAGGTCACTCCTAACAGGTGGCGTGGCGAGAATCTGTCTCCGCACCACGTGCTCTCACCACTGGTGTCCCCCAGGGCTCAGTTCTAGGCCCTCTCCTATTCTCTCTATACACCAAGTCACTTGGCTCTTTCATATCCTCACATGGTCTCTTCTATCATTGCTACGCAGACAACACACAAATAATCTTCTCCTTTCCCCCTTCTGATAATTAGGTGGCGAATCGCATCTCTGCATGTCTGTCATATGTCAGACATATCAGTGTGGATGACGGATCACCACCTCAAGCTAAACCTCAGCAAGACGGAGCTGCTCTTCCTCCCGGGGAAGGACTGCCCGCTCCATGATCTTGCTATCACAGTTGACAACTCCGTTGTGTCCTCCTCCCAGAGTGCAAAGAACCTTGGCGTGACCCTGGACAACACCCTGTCGTTCTCCGCTAACATCAAAGCTGTGACCCGATCCTGTAGGTTCATGCTCTACAACATTCTACAACGACTCTACCTTACACAGGAAGCGTCACAGGTCCTAATCCAGGCACTTGTCATCTCCCGTCTGGATTACTGCAACTCGCTGTTAGCTGGGCTCCCTGCCTGTGCCAGTAAACCCCTACAACTCATCCAGAATGCTGCAGCCCGTCTGGTGTTCAACCTTCCCAAGTTCTCTCACGTCACCCCGCTCCTCCGCACACTCAACTGGCTTCAAGTTGAAGCCCGCATCTGCTACAAGACCATGGTGCTTGCCTACGGAGCTGTGAGGGGAACAGCACCTCCGTACCTTCAGGCTCTGATCAGTCCCTACACCCAAACGAGGGCATTGCATTCATCCACCTCTGGCCTGCTGGCCCCCCTACCTCTGCGGAAGCACAGTTCCCGCTCAGCCCAGTCAAAACTGTTCGCTGCTCTGGCACCCCAATGGTGGAACAAACGCCAGGACAGCGGAGTCACTCACCACCTTCTGGAGACACTTGAAACCCCACCTCTTTAAGGAATACCTGGGATAGGATAAAAGTAATCCTTCTACCCTACCCCCCCAAAAAAAAAGAGTGTCTGCTAAATGACGAAAATGTAAAATGTAAATGTGTATGTAAACTTCCGACTTCAACTTGTATCTGCCTCCATTATCTTGTACTCCTGCACATAAACTCAGTACTGGTACTCAGTGTATATAACCAAGTTATCAATGACTCATTGTGTATTTATTCCTTGTGTAATTATTTGTGTTTGTATTCTCTTTGCATTGTTGGGAAGTTAGCATTTCACTGTTAGTCTACACCTGTTGTTTATGAAGCATGTGACAAATGCGATTTGATTTGATTTGACACACAAACACACACAGAGCCCCCCTCCCTCCCCATATACACACGGAACACGTACCCGTTCTATCTATGGACTAATTAGGATCTCATTACTGTGTGCCAGTGTAAACAATCTGTGGCAGATGGCACAAGGCGCAATATTAACACTAATGACCTGCAGCCCTGAGGAATTCACTGTTCAGCTCCATGCTACTCTATAGCTACAGCCTGCTGTTAGCTTGTTGGTTATTTTCACTCCATTAGTCTGTGCTCTACTTTCTAAATTCACTTATATCCTGCTTGCTGCCTCCTCTCCTCTCCTCTCCCCTCTTCTCCCCACCCCTCCCCTCCCCTCTTCTAATTTTCTCTCCCCTCCTCTCCTCTTCTCTCCTTTCCTCTCCTCTTCTCATGCCCTGAGAAAGTGATACGTGCCTTCTCTCCTTCTCTCATCTCTTAGTGTTCTCCCCTCTTCACTTCTCGTCTCGTCTCCTCTCCTCTCCTCCTCTCATTTCTTAGTGTTCTCCCCTCTTCACTTCTCGTCTGCTCTCGTCTCCTTTCGTCTCGTCTCCTTTCGTCTCCTCTCCTCTCGTCTCCTCTTGTCTCTTCTCCTCTCCTCTCCTCTCCTCTCCTCTCCTCTCCTTTCCTCATTTCTCCTCCTCTCATCTCTTAGTTTTTTTCTCCTCTCCACTCCTCTCCTCTCATCTCTTAGTCTCCTCTCCTCTCCTCCTCTCTTAGTGTTCTCTACTCTCCTCCTCTAAATTCTTAGTCTCCTCTACTCTCCTCCTCTCATCTTAGTGTGCTCCCCTCTTCACTTCTCGTCTGCTCACGTCTCCTCTCGTCTCGTCTCCTCTCTTCTCCTCTCCTCTCCTTTCCTCCTCTCTCCTCCTCTTATTTCTTAGTGTTCTCCCCTCTTCACTTCTCGTCTGCTCTCGTCTCCTTTCGTCTCGTCTCGTCTCGTCTCCTCTCTTCTCTTAGTCTCCTCTCCTCTCCTCTCCTCTCCTCTCCTAGCTCCTCTCCTCCTCTTCTCTCTCTCCTCTCCTCTCCTCTCCTCTCCTCTCCTCTCTCCTCTCCTCTCCTCTCTCTCCTCTCCTCTCCTCTCCTCTCCTCTCCTCTCCTCCTCTCATTTCTTAGTCTCCTCTCCTCCTCTCCTCTCCTCATCTCTTAGTCTCCTCTCCTCTCCTCCTCTCATTTCTTAGTCTCCTCTCCTCCTCTCATCTCTTAGTCTCCTCTGCTCTCCTCCTCTCATCTCTTAGTCTCCTCCTCTCCTCTCCTCTCATTTCTTAGTTTCCTCTCCTCCTCTCATCTCTTACTCTCCCCTCATCTCTTAGTGTTCTCTCCTCTCCTCTCCTCCTCTCATTTCTTAGTCTACTCCTCTCCTCTCTTCTCCTCTCCTCTCCTCTCCTCTCCTCTCCTCATCTCTTAGTCTCCTCTCCTCTCCTCATCTCTTAGTCTCCTCTCCTCTCCTCTCCTCTCCTCTCCTCTCCTCTCCTCTCCTCTCCTCTCCTCTCCTCTCCTCTCCTCTCCTCTCCTCTCCTCTCCTCTCCTCTCCTCTCCTCTCTTCGTCTCCTCTCCTCTCCTCCTCTCATCTCTTAGTGTTCTCTCCTCTCCTCCTCTCATCTCTTAGTGTTCTCTCATCTCCTCTACTCTCATTTCTTAGTTTCCTCTCCTCCTCTCATCTCTTACTCTCCTCTCCTCCCCTCATCTCTTAGTGTTCTCTTCTCTCCTCCACTCATCTCTTAGTCTCCTCTCCTCTCCTCTCCTCTCCTCTCCTCTCCTCTCCTCTCCTCTCCTCTCCTCTCCTCTCCTCTCCTCTCCTCTCCTCTCCTCTCCTCTCATCTCCTCTCCTCTCCTCTCCTCTCATCTCTTAGTTTCCTCTCCTCCTCTCATCTGCTCATCTCTTAGTCTCCTCTCCTCTCATCTCTTAGTCTCCTCTTCTCTCCTCCTCTCCTCCTCTAATCTATTAGTCTCCTCTCCTCCCCTCATCTCTTAGTCTCCTCTCCTCCTCTCATCTCTTAGTCTCCTCTCATCTCTTAGTCTCCTCTCCTCTCCTCTCCTCTCCTCTCCTCTCCTCTCCTCTCCTCTCCTCTCCTCTCCTCTCCTCTCCTCTCCTCTCCTCTCCTCTCCTCTCCTCTCTTCTCTTCTCTTCTCTTCTCCTCTCATCTCTTAGTGTTCTCTCCCCCCCTCATCTCTTAGTGTTCTCTCCTCTCCTCCACTCATCTCTTTGTCTCCTCTCATCTCCTCCTCTCATCTCTTAGTCTCCTCTCCTCTCCTCTCCTCTCCTCTCCTCTCCTCTCTCTCCTCTCTCTCCTCTCCTCTCTCTCATCTCTTAGTCTCCTCTCCTCTCCTCTCCTCTCTTAGTGTTCTCTCCTCTCCTCCTCTCCTCTCTACTCTCCTCTCCTCTCCTCCTCTCTTTCTCCTCTCCTCTCCTCTCCTCTCCTCTCCTCTCCTCTCCTCTCCTCTCCTCTCCTCTCCTCTCCTCTCCTCTCCTCTCCTCTCCTCTCCTCTCCTCTCCTCTCCTCTCCTCTCTTAGTGTTCTCTCCTCTCCTCTCCTCTCCCCTCATCTCTTAGTCTCCTCTCCTCCGCTCATCTCTTAGTCTCCTCATCTCATCTCTTAGTGTTCTCTCCTCTCCTCTCCTCTCCTCCTCTCCTCGGTTCATCTCATCTCTTAGTGTTCTCTCCTCTCCTCTCCTCTTCTCTCCTCTGCTCCTCTCATCTCTTAGTGTTCTCTCCTCTTCACTTCTTCCTGGTTGCTGATACGTCTTTGTTTTTTTGTGGAGTTTGTTTTCTTCTCTTCTTCTTGTTGTCTTCCTTTCAGTTAGTTGTTTATGTCTTTGTTTGGTGCTGCTTTCCTTCCTCTAATGTCAATCAGCGCTGGAGGAGATCAAGTGAAATTGGTACCTTTTTTCTATTTCTCTCTCTCCCTTCTCTCTCGGTCTCTCTCTCCTTCTGCCCCCCCCCCTTTCTCTCTCTCCTTCCGCCCCCCCCTCTCTCGCTCTCACTCTCTCTCTCGCCCTCTCTCACTCTCTCAATTCAATTCAATTTAGTAGACTTTATTGACATGGCAAGTTAAATTACTTACATTGTCAAAGTATACGTATTACAGAAAATGGTGGGACCAACAGCAATAGGGCATCAATAATAATAGTAGTAGTGGAAATGTGATTACCATCAACAGCAACTACAACAACAATATTAATGAGAATAATAACAACACATTAAAGCAATAGTAGTCGACCAGTCTCAACATGACTGAGAAGACACATGACATGATATGAAAGCCAAAACAAAACTAAATGGGAAATATTATTGACATTTCATTGCACTTTTCACTGGCTGTCCCTCAGGTTGTGCACATTTTGGCTTTTCACCCAATTCTTTGTACTGAATGATACTTTTGGGAAAGAAAGATTCTCTTAGGTCTGAGTATTTGTCACAGTGTAATAGGAAATGCAGCTCTGTCTCTACGTCTCCCCTGGAGGTGTCTTTCCAATAGGTGATATATTTTTATTTTTGCTTAGTGATGGTTTGGTTGGGCCAGATTTTCTGAGTGCTCTCCTGAGGCTCAATGGGGTTGGTTTGGGTTAGTGAACTGAGCCTCAGAACCAGCTGGCTGAGGGGACTCTTCTCTTGTTTCATCTCTTGACGTTGTAGGGCTGTGTGATGGAATGTTTCTGGGTCGCTTGTTTTTAGATGGTTGTAAAATTTGATGGCTCTTTTTTCTGTTCGAATAAGGAGGGGGTATTGTTCCAATTCTGCTCTACATGTGTTATTTTGAGTTTTTCTTTGCACTTGCAATACAGTCTTGCTAAACTCTGCATGCAGTATTTCAATTGGATGTTTGTCCCATTTGGTAAATTCATTATTAGAGGGTGGACCCCATACTTCGCTGCCGTATAGAACAATTGGTTCTATAGCTGATTGGAAAATGTTGAGCCAGATTCTAATTGGATTGTTCCTTTTAATGGCATAGAATGCTCTTCTTGCTTTGTCTCTCAGTTCGCTTTCAGCCATGTGAAAGCTACCTGTGTTGCTGATATTTAGTCTGTCTCTCTCTCTCTGTGTGTGTGTGTCTCTCTCTCTCTCTCTCTCTCTCTCTCTCTCTCTCTCTGTGTGTGTGTGTCTCTCTGTCTCTCTGTCTCTCTCTCTCTCTCTCTGTGTGTGTCTCTCTCTCTCTGTGTGTGTCTCTCTCTCTCTCTGTGTCTTTCTCTCCTTCTGCCTGCCCCCTCTCTCTCTGTCTCTCCCCCCCCCCCATCTCTCTCTCTCCTATGTGTGAAGGTGAAGTGATGGAGGGATGGTGTGATATGATGATACAATGCAGTGTGAAACACCACATCTCTCTCAGCGGTAAAAGCGAACAAGCTGTCTCTGTCTCTGTCTCTGATTCTGACATAGCTCGGAGAGAGAGAATTCCATGATGTCATCATGATCCATCAGCAGTAATAGAGTTAAATAGAGCCCACTCTCTCTCTCTGATGTTCAAAACATACAACTTTATTGATTAACTGATATTCAAAACACATAACTTAATTGATCAACTGTATTGGTTCTAACTGTATGTCACTCTGGATAAGAGCATCTGTCTGAGACCTTAATTTGCCTAACCACAGACCTCGTAGCCTGAAACATTCCAATGATGGAAACCACTCTGACCAGTTGAAGACCATTGGTTGATTCTGGACAGACCCTAGATACTGTAGGTACACTGGAGGATTGATGTAGACACAGGGGGCATGTAGTGTGGCGTGTGGGAAGAGACTAATGTTTGGTTGATCCTGGTTCTCTATAAACTAAACAATGGACAGGACCTCCATAGGTAGCCTAGGTTCCCTAGAGGAGGCAGTAGAGTAGACAGAGGGTATTCATGTGTGGGTGGGCGTGTGTTCACAGGGTCTCATTAATTGGTTGGCTTGTTGCCGACCGACGGCCGGGCGGACGGTTGCTGCTCCTCTGAGGGCTGTGCTGTGTTCCCTCTTCCCTGTTCCCTGCCAAGCCCTACACTGTTCCCTACGCTAGCTAGCTAATTAAGATCCTGTATATTGCCACATCATGTCCCTAGGTAGTACTGACGATCACCTGGTTCTGGAGGGAGGGGAGGGGGGAGGGGAGGGGGAGGGAGGGAGGGGTAGAGAGAGGTAGAGAGAAGGAGGGAAAGAGGGAGAAGTAGGGAGGAGGGAACAGAGAGAGCTGGGTAGAGAGAGAACAAGAGAAGAATGACAGAGATACAGGATAGTAGATGTCAAGGATGAGTCAGACAGACAGACAGACAGACAGACAGACAGACAAACAGACAGACAGAGGATAGTAGAGGTCACGGAGCCAGACAGACAGCGGATAGTAGAGGTCAAGGAGTGAGACAGACAGAGGAGACAGAAGGACAAAGAGACAGATCAAGATCAACAGCATATAGAGAACGAGAGAGTCAGAGAGAGACAGACAGACAGACTAGAAGGAGAGGAGACAGGGAGAGACACAGGACAGGGACTATTAGACAGACGCACAGGGACTGTTAGACAGACGGACGGGGACTATTAGACAGACGGACAGGGACTATTAGACAGATGGACGCCAAATGCAAGAGGCACGGAGAGAAGGACCGTAGACTGGGGAAAGAGGAGAAAAGATATAGAGAGAGAAGATAGCAAGAGAAACAGAAAAGGATTGTAGACGGGTAAGGCTGAAGGACTGTAGACAGGTAAGGCTGAAGGACTGTAGACAGGTAAGGCTGAAGGACTGTAGAAAGGAATCCCAAACAGGGACCTGTCTCTAGTGTTGCTGTGGTGTTTTGAGTCAATGAATCCCAAACAGGGACCTGTCTCTAGTGTTGCTGTGGTGTTTTGAGTCAATGAATCCCAAACAGGGACCTGTCTCTAGTGTTCCTGTGGTGTTTTGAGTCAATGAATCCCAAACAGGGACCTGTCTCTAGTGTTCCTGTGGTGTTTTGAGTCAATGAATCCCAAACAGGGACCTGTCTCTAGTGTTCCTGTGGTGTTTTGAGTCAATGAATCCCAAACAGGGACCTGTCTCTAGTGTTCCTGTGGTGTTCTGACATGAAGCTATTGTGTTTTTGTGCTGTGGTGTGTGTCTTTGACTGCCTCTAGGATGCTGTTTTCTAGGTAATTCAATGTGGTTGGTTATTGGCTGCCTGTAGGATGCTGTTGTCTAAGATGCTGTTGTCTAAGTAATTCAACGTGGCTGGTCATTGACTGATCTGGCCTCCTGCTCCGCTCAGTCTCCCAAGCTTACTCCTAATCAAATCCCCATTGGTTAGTGTGTGATTGTGTGTCACCAAGCCAACAAATGTAGATTTAATTAGGAGTGAGGAGGCCAACACACACACACTCACACGCACACACACACACACACACACACACACATTAGTTGGTTGGATGCAGTCTGTAATTGTGTTGGAGTTGCATGACGCGCTGTCCGCAGCGCGTCATGGGATCAGAGAAGCAATGCTGTGCTACATTACACCACAATTAATCACATCAATTACACAGCTATTAACCTCACAGAAAACCTGTTCTCTGACAGCCGCAAGGGTGTGTGTGTGTGTTACGGTGTTATATCACCAGTATAACCTGAGGAGGGATTCAACAACATCAAAGACTTACAATCATCAAAAGACAAACGGTCTTCATTAGACCAGCTGAACTATTAATTCAACCTTTTCATTTAGCTACCTATCTCTCTCTCTTCATCCATACAGGAGACTCTAACTACAGCAACTTGGACCATAAAGCCATATTTCACCAATACTGTAGGTTTTTAGACCGGCGATACTTTGAATTCCAGGTTTTCTCTTTAAATATCATCCATTCAGAAGCTTATACTTTTCTAAAGCATAACGTCTTTCTTGACCTTAACATACATCCGGCAGGGTTGGGGTCAATTCCATTTCAATTCAGTCAATTCAGGAAGTAAACTGAAATTCCAAAAAGCCCCTCAATGCTTCTTTATGAGAATTGACTAAATTGAAATGGAATTGATCCCAACCTTGATCTCTAGTTTGTTTTCATGACCTCTCATCATCCAAGCTCATCATCACCTCTAGAACTGTTTCAAACATCTAGCTTGGTCCTGTAACATCATCCAAACTCATCATCACCTCTAGAACTGTTTCAAACATCTAGCTTGGTTCTGTAACATCATCCAAGCTCATCATCACCTCTAGAACTGTTTCAAACATCTAGCTTGGTTCTGTAACATCATCCAAGCTCATCATCACCTCTAGAACTGTTTCAAACATCTAGCTTGGTTCTGTAACAACATTCCAGCTGGTCCATGGCCCATTAAAGCACCTAGGCTATAATGTACCAATTCCAGCTCCTCCATGTCTTGTCCTAACACCCATCCAGCCCTGGCTACGTGATTTAAAGGCCATTAATATACAGAGACTAAAGGAGAGACAGGGTCTTATTATGGGATGACTCTAACACACCATGCAGAGACTGATACATTGAGCTATTACTTTCAATGAATATGGAGGGTTGGAGGGTGTGTGTGTGTGTGTGTGTGTATGTGTGTGTATGTGTGTGTGTGTGTGTGTGTGTGTGTGTGTGTACTACTGTAAATGAATGTGGGAGTATAGGGTTATCAAGGTTGGTCCTGTTCTAATGGGGTTCTGTCTGTCTCTCAGCCCTGGGCTGGTTATTGGTCCTGTTCTAATAGGGTTCTGTCTGTCTCTCAGCCCTGGGCTGGTTATTGGTCCTGTTCTAATGGGGTTCTGTCTGTCTCTCAGCCCTGGGCTGGTTATTGGTCCTGTTCTAATGGGGTTCTGTCTGTCTCTCAGCCCTGGGCTGGTTATTGGTCCTGTTCTAATGGGGTTCTGTCTGTCTCTCAGCCCTGGGCTGGTTATTGGTCCTGTTCTAATGGGGTTCTGTCTGTCTCTCAGCCCTGGGCTGGTTATTGGTCCTGTTCTAATGGGGTTCTGTCTGTCTCTCAGCCCTGGGCTGGTTATTGGTCCTGTTCTAATGGGGTTCTGTCTGTCTCTCAGCCCTGGGCTGGTTATTGGTCCTGTTCTAATGGGGTTCTGTCTGTCTCTCTAGCCCTGGGCTGGTTATTGGTCCTGTTCTAATGGGGTTCTGTCTGTCTCTCAGCCCTGGGCTGGTTATTGGTCCTGTTCTCAATGGGGTTCTGTCTGTCTCTCAGCCCTGGGCTGGTTATTGGTCCTGTTCTAATGGGGTTCTGTCTGTCTCTCAGCCCTGGGCTGGTTATTGGTCCTGTTCTAATGGGGTTCTGTCTGTCTCTCAGCCTGGGCTGGTTATTGGTCCTGTTCTAATGGGGTTCTGTCTGTCTCTCAGCCCTGGGCTGGTTATTGGTCCTGTTCTAATGGGGTTCTGTCTGTCTCTCAGCCCTGGGCTGGTTATTGGTCCTGTTCTAATGGGGTTCTGTCTGTCTCTCAGCCCTGGGCTGGTTATTGGTCCTGTTCTAATGGGGTTCTGTCTGTCTCTCAGCCCTGGGCTGGTTATTGGTCCTGTTCTAATGGGGTTCTGTCTGTCTCTCAGCCCTGGGCTGGTTATTGGTCCTGTTCTAATGGGGTTCTGTCTGTCTCTCAGCCCTGGGCTGGTTATTGGTCCTGTTCTAATGGGGTTCTGTCTGTCTCTCAGCCCTGGGCTGGTTATTAGTCCTGTTCTAATGGGGTTCTGTCTGTCTCTCAGCCCTGGGCTGGTTATTGGTCCTGTTCTAATGGGGTTCTGTCTGTCTCTCAGCCCTGGGCTGGTTATTGGTCCTGTTCTAATGGGGGTTCTGTCTGTCTCTCAGCCCTGGGCTGGTTATTGGTCCTGTTCTAATGGGGTTCTGTCTGTCTCTCAGCCCTGGGCTGGTTATTGGTCCTGTTCTAATGGGGTTCTGTCTGTCTCTCAGCCCTGGGCTGGTTATTGGTCCTGTTCTAATGGGGTTCTGTCTGTCTCTCAGCCCTGGGCTGGTTATTGGTCCTGTTCTAATGGGGTTCTGTCTGTCTCTCAGCCCTGGGCTGGTTATTGGTCCTGTTCTAATGGGGTTCTGTCTGTCTCTCAGCCCTGGGCTGGTTATTGGTCCTGTTCTAATGGGGGTTCTGTCTGTCTCTCAGCCCTGGGCTGGTTATTGGTCCTGTTCTAATGGGGTTCTGTCTGTCTCTCAGCCCTGGGCTGGTTAGTTGGTCCTGTTCTAATGGGTTTCTGTCTGTCTCTCAGCCCTGGGCTGGTTGTGGTCCTGTTCTAATGGGGGTTCTGTCTGTCTCTCAGCCCTGGGCTGGTTATTGGTCCTGTTCTAATGGGGTTCTGTCTGTCTCTCAGCCCTGGGCTGGTTATTGGTCCTGTTCTAATGGGGTTCTGTCTGTCTCTCAGCCCTGGGCTGGTTATTGGTCCCTGTTCTAATGGGGTTCTGTCTGTCTCTCAGCCCTGGGCTGATTGTTATTGTCCTGTTCTAATGGGGTTCTGTCTGTCTCTCAGCCCTGGGCTGGTTATTGGTCCTGTTCTAATGGGGTTCCTGTCTGTCTCTCAGCCCTGGGCTGGTTATTGGGTCCTGTTCTAATGGGGTTCTGTCTGTCTCTCAGCCCTGGGCTGGTTGTTGGTCCTGCTCTAATGGGGGTTCTGTCTGTCTCTTAGCCCTGGGCTGGTTATTGGTCCTGTTCTAATGGGGTTCTGTCTGTCTCTCAGCCCTGGGATGGTTATTGGTCCTGTTCTAATGGGGGTTCTGTCTGTCTCTCAGCCCTGGGCTGGTTATTGGTCCTGTTCTAATGGGGTTCTGTCTGTCTCTCAGCCCTGGGCTGGTTATTGGTCCTGTTCTAATGGGGTTCTGTCTGTCTCTCTAGCCCTGGGCTGGTTATTGGTCCTGTTCTAATGGGGTTCTGTCTGTCTCTCAGCCCTGGGCTGGTTATTGGTCCTGTTCTAATGGGGTTCTGTCTGTCTCTCAGCCCTGGGCTGGTTATTGGTCCTGTTCTAATGGGGTTCTGTCTGTCTCTCAGCCCTGGGCTGGTTATTGGTCCTGTTCTAATGGGGTTCTGTCTGCTCTCTCAGCCCTGGGCTGGTTATTGGTCCTGTTCTAATGGGGTTCTGTCTGTCTCTCAGCCCCTGGGCTGGTTATTGGTCCTGTTCTAATGGGGTTCTGTCTGTCTCTCAGCCCTGGGCTGGTTATTGGTCCTGTTCTAATGGGGTTCTGTCTGTCTCTCAGCCCTGGGCTGGTTATTGGTCCTGTTCTAATGGGGTTCTGTCTGTCTCTCAGCCCTGGGCTGGTTATTGGTCCTGTTCTAATGGGGTTCTGTCTGTCTCTCAGCCCTGGGCTGGTTATTGGTCCTGTTCTAATGGGGTCCTTCACCTTGCAGCCTGACGGAGGGCAACCCTCTCCTCCTCTACTTTCCTCTCCACTCTCCCCGCTCTCTCCCCCGCCTCCCCCCGCTCTCTTCCTCTCTTCTCTCCCCTCCTGTCTCCCCCGCTCTAGCTGATGGAGTGTAAACCGGCAGGGTGCCTGTTGTCACAGTGACAGCAGCGCGGTGACAGAGTGACAGATCAGGCTGACCTTCAGAGGGGATGTGTGTGTGTGTGTGTGTGGTTACGACAGAAGAGACACACACACACTTGCGACCGCTCACACACACACAGACACACACACAGACACACCTGGATGTGGCACAGAAAGAGAGGAAGACAGGAGAGTGGAGAGGTGGAGAAGTGGAGAGAGACAGAAGGTATGACAGCGTCTCAAGGAAATGCTTTTACTACTAACCCCTCCCCCTCCTCCATACCCCTCCATTACTGGGCCAAGGTCAGGTCTATGACTGTTATATAACCTCTTCCTGAAGAGCTAGCCTTGACCCATCACGCATGTTGAAGACCCATTACTGACACTAAACTACTGGTGTAAATCTCCCTGGGTGACACACTGGCACTAGGAGGCTACCGCAGACTGGGGGAGGTGAGAGGAGGGAGGAGAGGAGGGGGAGAGGAGAGGAGAAAGTACTGGAACTTGGAGGTGTGGAAGGGAGGAAGGAAGGGGGAGGGAAGGAGAGAGGGAGGGAGAAGAAAGAGAGGGAGGGAGATACTGGAGGTGGTGGGGAGGGGGGAGGGGGAGGGAGATACTGGAGGTAGTGGGGAGGGAGGGAGGGAGGGAGGGAGGGAGAGAGATACTGGAGGAGGGAGGTTAGAGATGGAGGGAGGGAGAAGGGAGGAGGGAGGGCGATACTGGAGGAGGAAGGGAGGGAGGGAGGGAGGTGGAAAAAGCACTACTAGAGAAATATATAATGTGGAATGTTTTTAAGAGTTGATTGCTCAGGTTGCCACGACCTCTACCTCCCTCTGTGCTTCTCTCTGTGCTCTCTGACACAAATACAGGGGTAGTACCTTTCTCTATCCTCTCTATCCCTCTCTCAACTCTCTTTCCCTTCTCTCCTTCTCTCTGACACTAATGTAGGGGTAGCATTGTGAAGCCTCTACCTCTATGCTCTCTCCCCTCTCTGTGACACAAATGTAGGGGTAGCATTGTTCAGACAGAGCTCTTGCTGGGCTGGCTGGTTTTACACAAGGAACCCAAGCAGGGCTGCCAGCCTAACGGATTAAGGAGAGTAGAGAGGTTTAAAGACTGCCTTGGTTAGCCACTCGGTTGGTGGCAGTGAGAAGGGGGAAAAACACCCCCACCCCCTGCTGTTGTCTAAGTAGAGTAGAGAGCTGTAGGACTGGCTCGGTCGGGGACTCGGTTGGTGGGTGTGGGGTGACACTAAGAAAGCACTAGGAGAAATAAAATACATGACGAATGTGAGCAGTCGAGCAGCGGAGCACCTTTCGTGTGATTGCATGCCAGTGTGTTGCTTAGTGAAGCTCAATGGGGTTTATATTTTATGGAGCTTGCAGCCTGCCTGGTGTGTGTGTGTGTGTGTGTGTGTCTGTCTGTGTGTGTGTGTGTGTGTGTGTGTGTGTGTGTGTGTGTGTGTGTGTGTGTGTGTGTGTGTGTGTGTGTGTGTGTGTGTGTGTGTGCCTGTGGCCTTTGTCTCAAAGCCGTTACCAGTCTGTGACCACAGCGGGGAGCCCTCCTGGAGGTTGGATGGGAGACACCCACCATTCCACTTCAGCTATTAGGTTATAATGAGGTGCTTTTATCCCTGAGACCCTGAGACCCAGTCTGAGACCCGGTCTGACCCAACCTGGTCTGGCTGGGTGGAAAGTCAAAGGGAAAGAGCCGTGGTGGTGCTGGTGGTGGGAGACCAGAGTGGGCAGGGTGGAGCTGCTCTCTCAATGTGGGCATGAAAAGGCCTCCTGGCCCCTTGGCCAACTCTGGCCCTGGAAGTCATGCTGGCCCTAGTCAACTCCTGATCCAGAAGGACTTGCCCCAGGCTCTCCATCTGGAGCCGGTTCCTCTTTCATCACATTATCGGCCCCACCCTGATAACCTACCTTCTCTATATCATCAGCCCCAACCTGATAACCTACCTTCTCTATATCATCAGTCCCACCAGTCCGCTACCCCTCTCTGCCTCCCTCCATCTTAGCCACTCCTCTCTCTAGTTCTATATTTTCCTTTTCCAGTCAGACCCAGTCAGAGCCAGTCACAGCCAGTCAGACCCAGTCAGAGCCAGTCAGAGCCAGTCAGAGCCAGTCAGAGCCAGTCAGACCCAGTCAGAGCCAGTCAGACCCAGTCAGACCCAGTCAGAGCCAGTCAGACCCAGTCAGAGCCAGTCAGACCCAGTCAGAGCCAGTCAGAGCCAATCAGACCCAGTCAGAGCCAGTCAGACCCAGTCAGAGCCAGTCAGAGCCAGTCAGACCCAGTCAGAGCCAGTCAGAGCCAGTCAGACCCAGTCAGAGCCAGTCAGAGCCAGTCAGACCCAGTCAGAGCCCTGACCTCTCACCTGAGGCTCTTACTCTCCCTGGAACCCCTCTCCATCAGAGGTGAACTTACACATACACACACACAAGGTGAATTGTGGTTAGAGGGTCTTCAAGAGGAGAACTCATTAGAATTCTCAGAGCATGTAGCACTATGAATGCTGAGGTTTTAGGCCATATTAGCATCCCATCGCTTAGCAGGTGGGTATGGCCATGAACCTGACCCATGGACCTTAGTGTCAGGCAACTGACTCCACTCTCTCTCCCTCCCTCCTCTCTTTCTCCCTCTAGTAATATAGTGATGAGGTTTCCCAGCCTCCCTTATCTAACCCCCAGCAGGTGGCTATCGCCATGACCCTTACTGAACCTTATGAAGTCTATAGAGACCGGGGACTAGTGGACTGACTCTACCTCCCTCCTCTCTCTCTCTCTCTCTCTCTCTCTCTCTCTCTCTCCCTCCCTTTGTCACGCGTGCTGTAGGTGGGTGTAGTGGTGGAATCAAACGCAGAACACCGAAGGATAGTCCAAACAACTTTAGTAAATCTCCAAACAGGAAAAATGACAACACTTGCCCGAAGGCAAAAATACGCACAAAGGCGAATAAGCAAAAAGCGCACTAACAGGTGCGTAACGCTCCAACGCAGTGGAGGAAAGCTCAACCGAGCGAAAGGGCGAAAATAAGCCCAACACACGACAGACCAAAATCAATAACACACAACACTAGACAAACACAACGAGAAACTTATAGGACACTGATACGCTAAACGAGAACAGGTGTGACAACAACCAGACAAAAGCAAACGAACATGAAACATACAACGGTGGCAGCTAGTATTCCGAGACAACGAACGCCGAAGCCTGCCCGAACAAGGGAGAGAGGCAGCCTCGGCGAAACCGTGACAGTACCCCCCCTTGACGCGCGGCTCCAGACGTGCGCCGACTCCGGCCTCGGGGGACGACCCGAGGGACGCGGAGCAGGGTGCGTCGGGTGCCCACGATGGAATTCCGTCAGGAGAGACGGGTCCAAAATGTCTCTCCTCGGCACCCAGCACCGCTCCTCCGGACCGCACCCCTCCCACTCCACTAGATACTGGAGACCCCCCATCCGACGTCTCGAATCCAAGATGGACCTCACGGAGTACGCCGGTGCCCCTCGATGTCCAATGGGGCGGAGGAGTCTCCCTGATCTCACTTTCTTGGAGTGGGCCAGCTACCACCGGCCTGAGAAGGGACACATGGAACGAGGGGTTAATACTTTTATATTCAACAGGTAGTTGTAATTTATAACACACCTCGTTCAACCTTCCCAGGACTTTAAATGGCCCTACAAACCGCCGACCCAGTTTCCGACAGGGCAGGCGGAGGGGTAGGTTTCTGGTAGAGAGCCAGACTCGATCACCAGGTGCGTACACCGGTCCCTCACTGCGGTGGAGATCGGCGCTCGCCTTATGACGTCGGAGGGCCCGCTGCAGGTGGACGTGTGCAGCGTTCCATGTCTCCTCCGAGCGCCGCGCCCACTCATCCACCGCAGGAGCCTCGATCTGGCTCTGCTGCCAAGGTGCCAGAACCAGCTGGTACCCTAACACACATTGGAAAGGGGTTAGGTTAGTGGAGGAATGGCGTAGGGAAATTCTGGGCCATTTCGGCCCAGGGAAACGTACCTTGCCCACTCCTCCGGCCGGTCCTGGCAGTATGTTCTAAGAAACCTACCCACATCCTGGTTCACACGTTCCACCTGCCCATTACTCTCCGGGTGGTAACCCGAGGTGAGGCTCACCGAGACCCCCAACCGCTCCATAAAAGCTCTCCAGACTCTGGAGGTAAATTGGGGACCTCGATCAGACACAATATCCTCGGGTACCCCGTAGTGCCGGAACACATGGGTGAATAGGGCTTCGGCAGTTTGCAGGGGCGGTGGGAAGGCCCGGCATGGGGAGCAAACGACAGGCCTTAGAAAACCGGTCCACAACGACCAGTATAGTGGTATTCCCCTGTGAAGGAGGAAGGTCAGTAAGGAAATCCACCGAGAGGTGGGACCATGGTCGTTGTGGAACGGGCAGGGGTAGTAACTTACCCCTAGGCAGATGTCTAGGCGCCTTACACTGGGCGCACACCGAGCAGGAGGATACTTGGCACTAAGACAGTGCACTGTCCGGCCGATACCCGGGTGTCCAGAGGAGGGTGACGTGTGAGCCCAATAGATCAATCGATCCCGAACCTCGAGCGGAACATACTTCCGACCCTCCGGGCATTGTGGTGGACTAGGGTCGGTGCGTAACGCCCGCTCGAGCTCAGCATCGACCTCCCACACTACCGGTGCCACCAGACACGACTCCGGCAGTATGGGAGTGGGCTCCACGGACCTCTCCTCCGTGTCATACCGCCGAGACAGCGCATCTGCCTTACCGTTCTGTGACCCAGGGATGTACGTGATCTTAAATGTAAACCGGGTCAAGAACATATTCCATCTAGCCTGCCGAGGGTTTAGCCTCCTCGCTGCCCGGATGTACTCCAGGTTACGGTGGTCCATCAAAATGAGGAAAGGGTGTTGAGCCCCCTCAAGCCAGTGCCTCCACACCTTTAGGGCCTGTACCACGGCTAACAGCTCCCTGTCCCCTACGTCATAGTTTCGCTCCGCCGGACTGAGCTTCTTGGAATAGAAGGCACAGGGGCGGAGTTTAGGTGGCGCGCCTGACCGTTGTGAAAGCACGGCTCCAATACCGGCCTCAGACGCGTCCACCTCTACCTGAAATGGTAAAGAGGGATCCGGATGCGCCAGCACTGGAGCCGAGGTAAACAGGTCCTTCAGCCTCCCAAATGCCCTGTCCGCCTCGGCAGACCACTGCAGACGCACCGGGCCCCCCTTCAAGAGAGACGTGATGGGAGCTGCCACCTGTCCAAAACCCCGGATAAACCTCCGGTAGTAATTCGCAAACCCCAAAAACTGCTGCACCTCCTTCACAGTGGTTGGTGTTTGCCAATCACGCACGGCTGACACCCGGTCTACCTCCATCTTCACCCCTGACGCAGACAACTGATACCCCAAAAAAGGAGACCGACTCCTGGAAAAACAGACACTTCTCTGCCTTAACATACAGGTCGTGCTCCACCAGCCTCCGCAACACTCTGCGCACCAGGGCCACATGCTCGACACGGGTAGGCGAGTACACGAGAATGTCATCTATGTACACCACGACCCCCTGCCCCTGCATGTCCCTGAAGATCTCATCCACGAATGATTGGAAAACTGACGGAGCGTTCATCAACCCGTATGGCATGACAAGATACTCGTAATGGCCCGAGGTGGTACTAAAGGCTGTCTTCCATTCATCGCCTCCCTGATGCGCACCAAGTTGTACGCGCTCCTGAGATCTAATTTAGTGAAGAAACGCGCCCCATGCAAGGACTCAGTCATGGTCGCAATCAGCGGGAGTGGATAACTGTACTTCACCGTGATCTGATTGAGACCACGGTAATCGATGCACAGGCGTAAACCACCATCCTTCTTCTTCACAAAAAAGAAACTCGAGGACGCAGGGGAAGTGGAAGGCCGTATGTATCCTTGTCTCAGAGATTCGTCTATGTAAGTCTCCATAGCTTTCTTCTCCTCCTGAGACAGAGGATACACATGGCTCCGTGGGAGCGCAGCTCCTGCCTGGAGGTCTATCGCACAATCTCCCTGCCTATGGGGCGGCAACTGCGTCGCCCTCGACTTACTAAACGCAATAGCCAAATCCCCATACTCAGGGGGAACGTGCAATGCGGGCACCTGGTTTGGACTCTCCACCGAGGTAGCCCCTACGGAAACGCCTAAACATCTACCCACACACTGGGCAGACCACTCCATCAGAGCCCTCTCCTGCCACGAAATAGATGGGTTATGGGTACTCAACCAGGGCATGCCCAGCACCACCGGATACGCAGGAGAGTCAATCAGAAATAGCTGAATCATCTCCTGATGACCCCCCTGCGCACACATCCTACGTGGCGCAGTGACCTCCCTGATCAAGCCCGCACCAAACGGACGGCTATCTAGGGCATGAACGGGAAAGGGACATCAACAGGAAGAAGGGGAATCCTAAAGCTAAACAAAACTTCTTATCAATAAAATTCCCAGCCGCGCCTGAATCTACCAGCGCCTTATGCTGGGAATGAGGTGCTACCTGTGGAAAACTCACAGGCATACAGAAATGTGCAACAGAGAGCTCTGGGTGAGTGGGGGCGCCTACTCACCTGGAAGGAATCCCCCAGTGCGGGACCTGTCGTCCTCTCCCCTAGGAGGCCATCCCCAGCACCTAGCCGCGGTGTGTCCTCCCCGACCACAGTTGGTGCAGGGGATGGACCCCCTAGTAAGCCGACCCCTCCTCTCTCTAGCGCCAGCGCCCCCGAGCTCCATGGGACACGGCTCGGAGGCGCTGGAGGGTGAAATGGACGGACCCCCTCGGGACGTCCGCGGGTAGCTAGTAGGTTATCCAGCCTGATGGACATGTCGACCAACTGGTCGAACGAGAGGCTGGTGTCCCTACAAGCCAGCTCCCGACGGACGTCCTCTCGTAGACTACACCTGTAGTGATCGACGAGAGCCCGATCATTCCACCCTGCATCTGCCGCTCAGAGTACGGAATTCGAGGGCGAACTCTTGGGCACTCCTCCTCCCTGCCGGAGGAAGACCAGACGCTCCCCGCCGCTTTCCCCTCCGGGGATGGTCAAACACCGCCCTGAAGCGGCGGGAGAACTTCGTCGTACGTGATGGTGTCCGCGTCGATCCTCCTCCACTCCGCGTTGGCCCATTCCAATGCCTTCCCGGAAAGGCAGGAGATCAGGGCGGACACGCTCTCATGTCCCGAGGGCGCCGGGTGCACGGTGGCCAGGTACAGCTCCACCTGGAGAAGGAATCCCTGACACCCGGCCGCGGTTTCCATCGTAGGCCCTCGGGAGCGAGAGTCGGACTCCTCGGGGTTCCGGTGCGGGAATGGGCGGACTGGCCGATGGTGCTGGCAGGGAGGGTGGCGGTGGAGGCGTTCCCCAGCCTCGGATGGTGGTGATCACCTCCTGCAGTGCGGTCCCCATCTGCAAGATCTGGTCCCGTTGTTCCCGGACCTGGTCCTCCAGCGTCGTCTGGGCTGCTGCGGCTCCTGCTGATTCCATTATTGGTGTGTTATTCTGTCACGCGTGCTGTAGGTGGGTGTAGTGGTGGAATCAAACGCAGAACACCGAAGGATAGTCCAAACAACTTTAGTAAATCTCCAAACAGGAAAAATGACAACACTTGCCCGAAGGCAAAAATACGCACAAAGGCGAATAAGCAAAAAGCGCACTAACAGGTGCGTAACGCTCCAACGCAGTGGAGGAAAGCTCAACCGAGCGAAAGGGCGAAAATAAGCCCAACACACGACAGACCAAAATCAATAACACACAACACTAGACAAACACAACGAGAAACTTATAGGACACTGATACGCTAAACGAGAACAGGTGTGACAACAACCAGACAAAAGCAAACGAACATGAAACATACAACGGTGGCAGCTAGTATTCCGGAGACAACGAACGCCGAAGCCTGCCCGAACAAGGGAGAGAGGCAGCCTCGGCCGAAACCGTGACACCCTTCCCCCCTCTCCCTCGCTCTCCACTCTCTCTGCTTCTTATTCTGTCTATTGTAGGGAACATAGTGGACTGATCCAGTACAGAATAAAGGATCAACTAGTTGGGGACATAGTGGACTGATCCAGTACAGAATAAAGAATCAACTAGTTGGGGACATAGTGGACTGATCCAGTACAGAATAAAGGATCAACTCTGTATTGTGCTGGCAGAACCTCTTCTCTTCTGACATTAATAATAATATAGTAATATAGCAGACACTTTTATCCGAAAGCGACTTGCAGAACTGTCAACATTGACAATGACAGAGACCAATATGTTCAGCATACATGGTCTATGTAGTGTTCTGTGTTGGATTGAAAGCCACAGTCCTGTTGTCAGCACATCTCTCTACTGCACTGTACTTCTTCAGGACTGAGAGACAGACATAACCCCATTAGAACAGGACCAACAACCAGCCCAGGGCTGAGAGACTGAGAGACAGACATAACCCCATTAGAACAGGACCAACAACCAGCCCAGGGCTGAGAGACTGAGAGACAGCCAACCCATATAGATTGCACAATAGTTGGGAAGAGATTTTTGACGTACCGATCCCATGGCATAGTGTTTATGAACTGATACGCAAAACGACACCGGATTCAAAACTTAGAATCATTCAATCTTTCAATAGAATGTTATTTATATGGGGGATACAATCTTCCCAGTTCTGCAGATTTTGCTGCAAAGAGACAGAATCATTAGATCATTTGTTTTGGTACTGTCCATTTGTAGCTTGTTTTTGGACACAGGTCCAGGAATGGCTAAAGGATTGCAATATTACTGGGTGATCTGAAAAGTCACAGTCAATCGATCAATAATATAATAATACTTTAAACAAAAATGTTTATTTTCAATTTACGATCTGTAGAAACAATGAGAATAGAAAGGTTCAGAACTTTTGTAAAACATCACAGTACGGTTGAAATATATATGGCAAATAGAAATCCTATATGGATGGTGTTAAGAGATAGATGGGTGGTGTTGAATGGAGTTGAAGGATGGGACTAATAACAACTAACAACAACTAATAACAAGATAACTAATAATGTAAGCATACTGTGTCCATAATAAGTATACAGGTTGTAGGTTGGGAGCTTTTGTGAAAGAGCACAGTTAGAAAGATTTGGCATATAGAAGCAAACCGGATGGACATCATGAAAATGATCAGAGAGGTTGAGAGTAGAAGAAGTTCAGGAGAAAAAACTAACAAAATATAATTATTGTAAAATTGACTGTGTCCATAAAATGTATATAGTAAGTATAAGCTAGAAGTAGAGGCTTAAGCATTGTTGTTCACTACTCCAATTAGGGAAAGGGTGGTGGAGTTGGAAAGTAATAAAGGGGAATATATCTTTCAAAAAGGATATGTATGTGTATGTACAGTGGGGGAAAAAAGTTTTTAATCAGCCACCAATTGTGCAAGTTCTCCCACTTAAAAAGATGAGAGAGGCCTGTAATTTTCATCATAGGTACACGTCAACTATGACAGACAAAATGAGAAAAAAAAATCCAGAAAATCACATTGTAGGATTTTTTATGAATTGATTTGCAAATTATGGTGGAAAATAAGTATTTGGTCAATAACAAAAGTTTATCAATACTTTGTTATATACCCTTTGTTGGCAATGACACAGGTAAAATGTTTTCTGTAAGTCTTCACAAGGTTTTCACACACTTGTTGCTGGTATTTTGGCCCATTCCTCCATGCAGATCTCCTCTAGAGCAGTGATATTTTGGGGCTGTCGCTGAGCAACACGGACTTTCAACTCCCTCCAAAGATTTTCTATGGGGTTGAGATCTGGAGACTGGCTAGGCCACTCCAGGACCTTGAAATGCTTCTTACGAAGCCACTCCTTCGTTGCCCGGGCGGTGTGTTTGGGATCATTATCATGCTGAAAGACCCAGCCACGTTTCATCTTCAATGCCCTTGCTGATGGAAGGAGGTTTTCACTCAAAACCTCACGATACATGGCCCCATTCATTCTTTCCTTTACACGGATCAGTCGTCCTGGTCCCTTTGCAGAAAAACAGCCCCAAAGCATGATGTTTCCACCCCCATGCTTCACAGTAGGTATGGTGTTCTTTGGATGCAACTCAGCATTCTTTGTCCTCCATACACGACGAGTTGAGTTTTTACCAAAAAGTTTTATTTTGGTTTCATCTGACCATATGACATTCTCCCAATCCTCTTCTGGATCATCCAAATGCACTCTAGCAAACTTCAGACGGGCCTGGACATGTACTGGCTTAAGCAGGGGGACATGTCTGGCACTGCAGGATTTGAGTCCCTGGCGGCGTAGTGTGTTACTGATGGTAGGCTTTGTTACTTTGGTCCCAGCTCTCTGCAGGTCATTCACTAGGTCCCCCGTGTGGTTCTGGGATTTTTGCTCACCGTTCTTGTGATCATTTTGACCCCACAGGGTGAGATCTTGCGTGGAGCCCCAGATCGAGGGAGATTATCAGTGGTCTTGTATGTCTTCCATTTCCTAATAATTGCTCCCACCGTTGATTTCTTCAAACCAAGCTGCTTACCTATTGCAGATTCAGTCTTCCCAGCCTGGTGCAGGTCTACAATTTTGTTTCTGGTGTCCTTTGACAGCTCTTTGGTCTTGGCCATAGTGGTGTTTGGAGTGTGACTGTTTGAGGTTGTGGACAGGTGTCTTTTATACTGATAACAAGTTCAAACAGGTGCCATTAATACAGGTAACAAGTGGAGGACAGAGGAGCCTCTTAAAGAAGAAGTTACAGGTCTGTGAGAGCCAGAAATCTTGCTTGTTTGTAGGTGACCAAATACTTATTTTCCACCATAATTTTCAAATAAATTCATTAAAAATCCTACAATGTGATTTTCTGGAATTTTTTTTCTCAATTTGTCTGTCATAGTTGACGTGTACCTATGATGAACATTACAGGCCTCTCTCATCTTTTTCAGTGGGAGAACTTGCACAATTGGTGGCTGACTAAATACTTTTTTTCCCCCACTGTATATGTGTATGTGTGTATGTATGTATGAATGTGTGTATATGTGTGTATGTATATACAGTGGGGAGAACAAGTATTTGATACACTGCCGGTTTTGCAGGTTTTCCTACTTACAAAGCATGTAGAGGTCTGTAATTTTTATCATACGTACACTTCAACTGTGAGAGACGGAATCTAAAACAAAAATCCAGAAAATCACATTGTATGATTTTTAAATAATTAATTTGCATTTTATTGTATGACATAAGTATTTGATCACCTACCAACCAGTAAGAATTTCGGCTCTCACAGACCTGTTAGTTTTTCTTTAAGAAGCCCTCCTGTTCTCCACTCATTACCTGTATTAACTGCACCTGTTTGAACTCGTTACCTGTATAAAAGACACCTGTCCACACACTCAATCAAACAGACTCCAACCTCTCCACAATGGCCAAGACCAGAGAGCTGTGTAAGGACATCAGGGATAAAATTGTAGACCTGCACAAGGCTGGGATGGGCTACAGGACAATAGGCAAGCAGCTTGGTGAGAAGGCAACAACTATTGGCATAATGATTATAAAATAGAAGAAGTTCAAGATGACGGTCAATCACCCTCAGTCTTGGGCTCCATGCAAGATCTCACCTCGTGGGGCATCAATGATCATGAGGAAGGTGAGGGATCAGCCCAGAACTACACGGCAGGACCTGGTCAATGACCTGAAGAGATCTGGGACCACAGTCTCAAAGAAAACCATTAGTAACAAACTACGCCGTCGTGGATTAAAATCCTACAGCGCACGCAAGGTCCCCCTGCTCAAGCCAGCGCATGTCCAGGCCCGTCTGAAGTTTGCCAATGACCATCTGGATGATCCAGAGGAAGAATGGGAGAAGGTCATGTGGTCTGATGAGACAAAAATAGAGCTTTCTGGTCTAAACTCCACTCGCGGTGTTTGGAGGAAGAAGAAGGATGAGTACAACCCCAAGAACACCATCCCAACCGTGAAGCATGGAGGTGGAAACATCATTCTTTGGGGATGCTTTTCTGCAAAGGGGACAGGACGACTGCACCGTATTGAGGGGAGGATGGATGGGGCCATGTATCGCGAGATCTTACTTCCCTCAGTAAGAGCATTGAAGATGGGTCGTGGCTGGGTCTTCCAGCATGACAACGACCCGAAACACACAGCCAGGGCAACTAAGGAGTGGCTCCGTAAGAAGCATCTCAAGGTCCTGGAGTGGCCTAGCCAGTCTCCTGACCTGAACCCAATAGAAAATCTTTGGAGGGAGCTGAAAGTCCGTATTGCCCAGCGACAGCCCCGAAACCTGAAGGATCTGGAGAAGGTCTGTATGGATGAGTGGGCCAAAATCCCTGCTGCAGTGTGTGCAACCCTGGTCAAAAACTACAGGAAACGTATGATCTCTGTAATTGCAAACAAAGGTTTCTGTACCAAATATTAAGTTCTGCTTTTCTGATGTATCAAATACTTATGTCATGCAATAAAATGCAAAAATTAATTACTTAAAAATCATACAATGTGATTTTCTGGATTTTTGTTTTAGATTCCGTCTCTCACAGTTGAAGTGTACCTATGATAAAAAATTATATATTAAATATATATATATATATATATATATATATATATATATATATAAAACATGGGAGATTGGAAGTGATGCAGACAATTACATTGATGGAAGTTACAATCTATCTGCAATATTAAGCTGATCTACCCCCTAAAAAAAAGAAAAAGAAAAAAAGACAGAAGGTACACACACACACAGGCATGTGAGGATACACATACATGCAGACACGTACAAACTGCAGCACACACAGAGGCATGCAAATATACATAATTTATCTCTCTCGCTCTATCTCCATCTCTCTCTCTCTCTCTCTCTCTCTCTCTCTCTCTCTCTCTCTCTCTCTCTCTCTCTCTCTCTCTCTCTCCTATACTCCACATTCAGTAGCAGCATAGTGTGGTGATGTTATGAGGAGTTGTCCTCTGCTCTCTTCTCTCAGCGGTCTGGTTCTGCATCTGGACCTCTCTAATGGTGGGTTGTTGATGGCACTGCATCGCTAAGTGGACATAACCCTCAGACTAGGGATTCATATTTTCCCGAAAATCTACCAAATTTCAATTAATAATTCATATTTACCCAGAGAGTCACAGGAAATACCGCAAAAATAGTTTAAAACTCCTCTGTAAATAAGATGGACGCTCGGCTTGGCTGCGCCACTATGTAAAGACTTCAGAGCAAATTAAACAAGACACACAGAGCACCCCAACTACAGCGTTGCGAATCATACAAACTTTGTAACGGCAGACCTATTCCAAATAAGTTCACTTGAATCTGTTTGTAGTCCACATTGTTCTAAGTAATTGCATGGCTTCAATATAGAAATATATACATATAATTCACACTGATATAGGGGCTAGGCCTACTGTAAATAGCAATATAGCTGAGCATGGACATGCCAAACATTGTCAATGAGCAAGATTAAATTCATTATTAATAAGGCCTAAAAAAGAGAGCAAATAATTCCAAATGAAACGAAACAACAACTTGTTTTAAATAGGCTATGTCTAAATACACGCAGGCACCATAATTGCTCCCCATGGGCCAGTAATATTAAAACAACGCAGACTATGGAGGGTTTTATGCTCATCCAAACGTTTCACAGTAGCTGGACAAAGATCCAATATAACATAAAAAGAATGGGACAATGCTCCCAAATAGAATGTTTTACAAACATATTGGAACCATCTTACAGATCGCAATCACACTTCTCCAGAAGTTGCGTTGCATGCGCGCCACGGATGTTCTCACCATTAAACCAGGACAGTGAATCATTCGAATAAGTTTAGTGTTAATAAACATTTTACCAAAAACAATCAATGTGTTGTTGTTTTTTCAACAATAAATACATGCAAAATACAATGATATCATAAAATCTCTAGTATAAAAAAGACAGTCATATTGCTGTTGAACCAGCCTTCGTTATACAGGTTAACCGGTATTCACCACGGTTCTCATCTCTCGTTTCATGATGGGCATGGACACATCATAGAGGAGGTTTTACGCACGTCCAAAACAGGAGCTGCATGGCTAAAATAATATGGGCCTGCCTACAATACATAGATAAACTTAATGTAGGCCTGCCTACAATACACAGATAAACTTAATATGGGCCAGCCTACAATACACAGATAAACTTAATGTGGGCCTGCCTACAATACATAGATAAACTTAATGTAGGCCTGCCTACAATACATAGATAAACTTAATGTAGGCCTGCCTACAATACACAGATAAACTTAATATGGGCCTGCCTACAATACATAGATAAACTTAATGTGGGCCTGCCTACAATACATAGATAAACTTAATATGGGCCTGCCTACAATACATAGATAAACGTAATGTGGGCCTGCTTACAATACACAGATAAACTTAATATGGGCCAGCCTACAATACACAGAGAAACTTAATGTGGGCCTGCCTACAATACACAGATAAACTTTATGTGGGCCTGCCTACAATACATAGATAAACTTAATGTGGGCCTGCCTACAATACACAGATAAACTTAATGTGGGCCTGCCTACAATACATAGATAAACTTAATGTGGGCCTGCCTACAATACACAGATAAACTTAATGTGGGCCAGCATACAATACATAGATAAACTTAATGTGGGACCTGCCTACAATACACAGATAAACTTAATGTGGGCCAGCCTACAATACATAGATAAACTTAATGTGGGCCTGCCTACAATACACAGATAAAAAGGGAATGTCAGCTCACTGTTTTGCTCCTCTCAAACTTGATCTTTTAATAAAGCTTTAGTGATTTATTTCCAAGCGGTTTTATGAGCCAAACCCTTTATCGACAGTCTTGACTAGTTGGCGATCGCATTGGGCAGGCAAAAAAAAAAAATGGCTTCATTGACAGAAGGGGAGACTATGCTTGGTTTTTAATAAAATTAAACTAAATGGGAATTTATATATTTATATGTTTCGATATAGGAAGTATTCAGGCACCAAAAGCACATTAGGCTACTCTTGTTCCATGTCCATATGGGCAGTGTGGGTCGCGGCTGGATAGGCTGTGTTTCCACTGTCAAAATTCATGCCATAACCAACCCTGTTACTTTTAAAACCAGCTTTTGGTTGGTCTTAAATATCCCTGCCAGCGCTGCCTGAAATTTGCACTTTGGATCACGTTTTGAAGGACACACCTAAAATATTTCCACCCCCCATCTGAGCGCAAACTAGCTGATATAAGACAGGTAAATTACCAATCCAGTTTGAAAATAGAAAAGTGTTGGCTTTCACAGGTCGAAATTGTCAACGAACGTGCGTTTGACACTAGTGTCGCCTTAACGGCAGCCGAAAATAGAGCCCAATATTTAGGCACTCATTCTAAATGGTTAAGGTAAGGGTTAAGGTTTGGGTAAAAATGTTTATTTAAAAAACGTGTCCATGACTGAAATCATCCAGATTCATGGAATTACACAGATCGCCACCACTGTCCACAGCACCCCAGCAAAACCCTAGCCTACTTGATGGCAATAGCGCTCACTGTTGCCCCTAGTGGCCGGTTTTGAAGGCATTTCCCGACGTCTTCAGAACATGGATAGAAGTCCAATTTCAACGTCAATCTTGAAAGATCTCTCTGAGGAAAATAAGCCTAGGCTCTAGAACAAGAGAAGATAGAATTTCCCCTCCTACCTCCCTGTCTATGTCATAGATATGGTATTATTTTATGTATCATTAAGGCAAATGTTGGGAAATGTCAAAAGTGAAATATAGTAAACATGATTGACATTCTATAATCCAGATGTATGTTTAAATAAGCAATATAGCCAATACAGTGTGTAACCATGCCTTAATGTATGTATGTGTATTATTTTTGAGAAAGGGTCTGCCACCAATATAATGAGATAAGAGGAAGAGGTCATATGGAAAAGTTCACATAGCCTTTTTGGAGAAAAACAACATGTGACATCTAGACATTGAAAGATAAGGGTGGTGTGGCCATGGAAGAAGTTAATCAATTACCCTAAGGATAGCAACTGTGTATGCTATGTAAGGATGACTATGCGCTTGTATTTGTATAAAAGGAGATCTTTGAGCCAAGGAGAGCCAGTTCTTTCTGCATGGAGAAAGGCTCAGGCTTTGAATGCAATAAAGTCTAAATTCTTAAATTCACAGGCTCTGATGTCTTGAGAGATATTTTTGAGTTGATTATCTAGTAAAATGTTTCTACAACATAATTGGCACCCCAGATGGGACATGATAGGGATCAGTGACGGTATACATTTGCAGTTGTGAAACGGCTTGGACGGACCATACAAACAAAAGCGGCCGCTTTTAAAAAGGTAAGCCAAGTTCTTACTTAAATAGTATAACGTTTGTGTGGTCCGATCCGGGGCTCGGCAACATCTAAAGAAATACCAAGTAGGTCTCTCCAAATTTAAGAACCAGAAAGTTAGACACTAGGAGCTTTTGAATTTAAGAATACATGTCGCTGTTGTTTGTCTGAACCGTCTGTTCAATTGATTTGATTCATTTGATTCATTTGATTCATATGATTCATTTGATTCAGTTGATTCAGTTGATTAATCTTGCTGATTGCTCTGTCTGGGTCATTTCGACATGGGTGGTTGTACAGCTAGTTGAGCGGTCAGACAATAACATGTTAAGTCCTACAGATACCGCTTTAGACGTGAATCGTCTTGAGGACTGCTTAGGTAGGCAGAAATCCTGGGTAATACCGCTTCTTTTTCTGTGTTGAGGAAGTGTAACAGAAAAAATTAGGGCAGAATTGACAGGTCGCTTAGGAAAGCGTAGTATAAATAGAAATCTTGTGGATACCGCTTTGGAGAGCTATAATTAGCATTCCATTGGACTGAACAGACAAGTGACTACTTACGGATACCGCTCTGATGAGGAATTCTTTGTTGGAGGTCTGCACAGGTAGGTAGGGAATCATCCTGGGTTGTGGTGATGCCAAAATTAGGTAGGGTCTATCAAGTAAAAAAGTTAGGTCATCCTGAGTAGGTGAACGGGTTAAATAGCTACAAGGGCTTCAAAATGTTGATAAAGTGTTATATATAGAGTAGGTCTGCTCATCTCATATGGGGAATGGGTTGCTTGGGCGGCTGTGAGTCATTCAACTGTCTGATTCATTTGGGCACAAGTGGCTGCTCATCTATATGAATGAGAATAATAAGAAATCCTGCAGATAACAGCTTATTTTCTGTGTTGAGGAGAGAAGCTGTGTTTGAGGTCGTTTGAAGTGTCGGTGTTTGGTGGAGAAAGGTTGGCGCACCTGTCCTGGACCGCTGTTTGAGTATAACCTGGTAGGAAGGACGCACCCGGTCTCACACCAAGAGAGGAAGAGTGAATGGAGCGTGGATATTCATTGACTAACTGAGTGTAGAAAATTCACGTTACCAGGAGGGGTAGAATAAATCCTGTTGGAGGAACAGGTCACATGTATTGGTGTGGTCATATGACGTTTATGCATTGTATTTTGATAAATCTGTTAGGGTATGTTTCTGACATTATATTTAGATGCAGTATTATGATAAATTGATTACAGTAAAATAATAACTAGGATAGGGTTAACATTCCAAATTTGGGCCCTTTGATAGAATAAAATATTCCTGTAGGTTATACAAAGTAATTAAGGGCGTTTAAGAACAACATTGTATAAATATGGAATAAAAGTGGTATAATGATGTAAATTAGTCGCACTCTGAAGTTTGAATGATGAGATATAGAGGTGTGTTTGATAATTATATATACGTTGGAATAATACGTTTTTCTTGTAAATTATATCTTGGAGTTTCGTACAACAATGCCTGTCATAGAATTTTGTAAGATCAGGGAATAGTGACCAGCATATATGATTCTAGGAGGATTCTATGACTGAGGGAAAGGATTTGGGTAATTTGTTGTTTGTTCCGCTGAGACTAGATGGTGATTAACTGATTTATGGCAATAAAGAATAATTAGAAACATGAATGGTTTGGTAGATATGAATATATTGGAATATAATGAATTTTATGCGAGTGTGATTTAATACGAGGGATTGGATAAAATTATAGGTGTGGACTTGCCCAAACACGTAGACGTACGTGGAAATGGGAGAGAGTACATAGGACAGGTGGTGGAATTAAGCATTATAATAAACTATCTATTATTTCAGAAGCAGATATATAATTCATTTGGTTAGGTCGTTAGATCTGTTTCCAAATCAATGAATGTGGGGTTTGACTTGTTGACTGCTAAGTTGATTACGTTGAGCGTATGAGATCTGTGTCCTTCAAAGATATTTTCTGATAAAGTGTGGTATGAGCCAGATACTAAAACTACTGACCATTATCATTGGAATAAAGGAGGATTAACTTGTCATTTCAATAAAGCATAGATTCTGCATCGCTGAACAGAGTCTAGGTTTTCTAAGTATAGTTTAGCTATAGTTGTGGGTTGTTTAGATTGAAGGAACAGTCAGGATAAGATTGGAAGATCTAGTAGCCTGCGTCTTTTTCAGACTGAAGGACTCACTTATTCAACGGGAAGGAGTGAGGAGTGACTATAGTCTGAATAGCGTACTGGCAATTGCGATAGAGTTATGGCCATAATTTTAATTGTTTAGGTAGACTGGAATGAAAGTAAGGTATTTTAATATTATGAATATACATATATTATTAGTTATTGTTGGGATGTGAATAGATTTTACTAATGCCATGAATTAGTTTCCGGTAAAAAGAGAGTCATACTTGTTTGACTGTATCGAGCTGAAAGAGTTATTTAAAGAAAGTTTGAATAGTTGGATGGAAAACATTTATTTGACAAAATTCTAATTGGTATTACTTTATTCTATGGTTTGCGTGACATCAGTAATGTATGCGAATTGTTGAATTCTAGAATGATAATGTATTCTCGTTACGTGAATTAGTGGATGCAAGAAGCTTTGGCTATTATGCTATAGTGGGCTCTAGATTTGTTGAATAAACAAACTCATATTTTAAGCTAAAGTAATGCAATAGGCTACAATTATAACATTATCAGAAAAAGGCACTATACGTTCATCTATGGTCCTCTGTAGCTCAGTTGGTAGAGCACGGTGCTTGTAACGCCAGGGTTGGGTGTTCGATTCCCAAGGGGGGCTAGTATAAGTATAATAATGTATGAGCCCACTAATTGTGAGTCGCTTGGAATAAGAGCATCTGCTAAATGACTTGAATGTTATCGGCAGGAGATTGCTAGCTAGTTAGCGGTGAGAGCTAGTGTGGTTTTCGTTGGGTGACGTCACTTGTTCTATGAACTGGAAGTAGATGCTTTGTGTGGCACTGGTGGAGCGACGGGTAACAGTGCTTCGATGGTGAATGTTGTCAATGTGTGCAGAGGGTCCCTGGTTCGAATCCAGTAGAGGACAGAAAGCAAATCTTTTACATTGATGGTATTGATGTGAATTACTGGTTTCATTGATAACATTATAGGAAAGATGTCCTACCAATCCATGTCGAATAGGATAACATAGTAATTGAAATTGTATATTGGTGAATTGGATGTTTTATTGGTTTATTATTATAAATATAAAATAATTTGTCATCTGTTGAGGTACCGTTATGAGGGAAATTAGCGGTAGAGTATGATAGATATAGTAGAGGGTTTAAAAAATAAGTTAATTGAGTGATGAGACAGGTTGATGTGATGTTGAATGGGATTGTTTAATAGAAGTAATTATTTATATTTAGGAGAATGAGAATATGTTATTAGGTAGTATTGCTTTGTGGAGACGATTAACTAATGAAGAACATGTCTCGATAGTTGAATAAGGAACGATATTTGATAATTGATCATTTTATTATGACATTATATAGTTGTTTAAACAGCAGTGAGTTATGATGATGTTTTATTACTTCAGATAACGATTAATTGTTTATAGTACGTTGAACCTTGGGAGGTAGTTGTTGCTGTTGACTTGATGGATTAAGTAGATATATTTTTATGGGTTTTGGATTATGAAACAATAAGTTTATATTTTAGAAGAAGAAAAAAAAGAAAACATCAATGCAACAGTTTTTGACAATAAAATTACTAAAATGGGGTTATAGGTTTATAGTGGAAGGTGTAGTTAACTTAATAAAATGGGTTAATATATAGTGTCTTCTAAGTGGGAGTTTTCTTTTAAGGATTGATGGGAGTCTCCTATAATATTAGGTTAGGGGTAAAGTAGGACACGACGTATCAAACAATTTTAAATCGATGCTGGGGTTAATGATTGTTGATGAGATAGGACTGGGGATATATGTATGAAGTTTTGTGTGTAATTACTATCTTTGGATTGTTGATTATATGTTAACGACATGTATACTTTCTCTTCCAGGAACATGGGGATTTCTTTATTGGGAGGTTGAAAAAGTCTGTAGGCTAGGGTGGAACTAGTTAGTAAAATTAAGTAGTTTTATTTTTAGGTTGTCATAGGGAGCTACAAAAATAAATAAGGCCATTTTTGTTTGTTTATTGTTTTACTATATGGTGTTCAAATAACCACAAATAAACGACTTAGTATGAAATGTTAGTTGTATAGGACTTTTATTTCTATTTAAAGGGGCATACACATGTCATTTGGGGTTTTATTTACTGAGGGATAAGTACATATGTGTGATTTATTTTGAAAAGTGCTGTACTAAGGAATTACAACATTTATGAAAGGTTTTGATGGTTGTTAGAAGTAGTATACTATTGGATGAAACAATTCATTGAATGATTTCAATGACCTCTGAAATCTGTCCTGGCTTTATGGTGTGACTTGATCACCCGCACTATGAATTCTAGAGGCATGCTGAATTAGGGGGTTAGATAAAATAAGGATAATTGTGAAGAAGTTTATAATTTGGAAAAATCCTATATATAAATTAGTCTAAACAGGACAAGGATGAAGTGAGAGAGTTAGTCCTGAAGGAGAAGTATTCCTTGAATAGTGTTATGGAATACAGTTAAGTAAAGATGCTCAAGGGTTGTCATTTTAAGGTTAGTTATTATTTTAGGTTTGATAGGCAATATTGTTTTGTTTTTTGGTTTTTTGTACACATGAATCACGATGTGATGCATGTGTCCAAGGGGGGAAGTTGGGATTACAGAGGTTTTAATGGTTTATTATGGTTTTGTGGGGAAATATGCAAGGTGTATTAAGGATGTGAGCAGTAGTAATAATGTGTTATGGGTTAGGTTAAATCATTTTTGTTTTTGTGATAGGAGGCATGGTGTAGAGGTGGTCTGTCTATGAGATAAGTGGACTATAACATTACCTGATAATAAGGGGAATGGAGTACTGATAATAACAATAAAGAGCAGAAGAACAAGACATAGAAGGGATATAGACAGGATTAGAATGTATATTCTTGCACAGGCAGGAACCATAACTAAAAATACAGGAAGGGATCACTATTAAAATACAAGGGTTAAAATATTATTGGTGTGTGAGAAACCAGCACAAAGAGTATGGGGAAGTCACATGGGGTAGTGTGACCTTAAGATAATGAAAGAAGGAGACAGGTGAATCATAGACATAAGGAGAACAGTCCAAGATTTAGATAAACAATTTGATGTAGTATTTGGTGTTAGATTTCCAGGGGAAAGTGTTATTAGAAGAGAGAAGTGTAAGCAATTGTTAGAATAGGAACAAGGAAAGGGAAACACCAGAGTAATGTCAAATAGAGTATGAGCAAAAATATAGGAATGTTACAATAAAACAATTAGGTAAATATAGTTTGGAAGAATTCAAGGGAGAATGTGAAACATAATGATTTGTCATGTAGACAATGTTACTAGGGATGTTTTGGATTGGAAATTAACTCAACTGAACTGTTATGATCTGTCCTTTCCTGAGGTTACAACGGATGGTGTCATAATGCATTGCAGAGATCAATTGGCTCAGAACGGTGTAAACCTCAATAAAAACCAAAAATCCTCTACTCGGCTGAAGAGGAACAACAAAGGCGTTGAAGATGTTCCTGTCTGACCAACCTCTGCCCTGAATCCAGCATCAAATCAAAGCAATCAAATGCCTTCTCTTTTGTGTTTTTTCTTTCAAGAATGTGAGGAAAGAGGTTTAAGCAAAGGCAACGTTCTTCCTAGTTTGGGTATACTGGTTTGCACATGGACAAAACAGGATGATGGTGGAGGTGTGGTGGTTCAGGTGTGACATTGGAATTGGGACATTGCTATGGGTAATCCAAGATGAACTATGAAGAACATAATGAAGAACATAATGAAGACGCCAGAAGATTGAGTGCCGGTAGAGGAAGGGAGTGTTAGTTGAGGTAGTATGTTGATTAAGGAGGTATTATACACTACTAAATTTATAGTAATTTGGACAATGCATTAGGGTACTGATCTGATGTAATTCTTGGTATGAGGAAGTTAAATGCTAGAATTATTATAATATAAATATACATTCGGCTAGTATCAATATGTGCCAAGGTGAGAGTTTTAACTTTGAATGATGGAACAAAGGTGACTAATTAAGAATTGTCATTCTAAAGTTGTTTTGGGTAATTAATTTGATTATGATTATAAATTATAAGTGGACTGACTGATCTGAATAACTTATTAATATTAAGGCTTAGTGATGTTGACATGACAATTACTTGATTAGATATAGATATTGATTATTTTGATTGTTATAATACTTGTGATATGGGTGATCAATCTTTGTATTGATGGGACATTGGGGGAATGTCCCATAGGGGGGATATATGGTATTATTTTATGTATCATTAAGGCAAATGTTGGGAAATGTCAAAAGTGAAATATAGTAAACATGATTGACATTCTATAATCCAGATGTATGTTTAAATAAGCAATATAGCCAATACAGTGTGTAACCATGCCTTAATGTATGTATGTGTATTATTTTTGAGAAAGGGTCTGCCACCAATATAATGAGATAAGAGGAAGAGGTCATATGGAAAAGTTCACATAGCCTTTTTGGAGAAAAACAACATGTGACATCTAGACATTGAAAGATAAGGGTGGTGTGGCCATGGAAGAAGTTAATCAATTACCCTAAGGATAGCAACTGTGTATGCTATGTAAGGATGACTATGCGCTTGTATTTGTATAAAAGGAGATCTTTGAGCCAAGGAGAGCCAGTTCTTTCTGCATGGAGAAAGGCTCAGGCTTTGAATGCAATAAAGTCTAAATTCTTAAATTCACAGGCTCTGATGTCTTGAGAGATATTTTTGAGTTGATTATCTAGTAAAATGTTTCTACAACATAGACAGCTCAAAGCGACACACGTTCTTTTATAGGCTGTACTGTCGGGGTTTCCTGTAGGGTTTATTAACTGCATTCGGGTCGCGTCTGCAGTCCGGCAGTGTCCATTATGCGTGTGCTTTGAATTCATGGCGACTTTGTGTGAAGTAAAAAACTCTAGGCTAAAGGATTCCATGTTTGTGCTATTAGATATTTTGCTAATCTGATGCTGCATATGTTCTGTATTTTTTGAAATTGCATTAGTGCCAACATTGGGGAATAATGTTGGGTTCTGGTGTGTGCGTGTGTGTGTGTGTGTTTGTTTGTGTGTGTGTGCATCGCTAAGTGGATGTGCCCCTCAGCCTCTATGCATTTACCACAGGGATGGAATTACAGAGGAGACACCACACAAACACACACACTGGACACACACACTGGACACATGTCAGGTGTTCCATTTCTGTTCTCCCAAGGATCAATGAAGAGGTGGGGGCTTAATAGAGTTATAGTTAGAAGGTGTGTGTGTGTGTGTGTGTGTGTGTGTGTGTGTGTGTGTGTGTGTGTGTGTGTGTGTGTGTGTGTGTGTGTGTGTCTGTGTCTGTGTCTGTGTCTGTGTGTGTGTGTGTGTGTGTGTGTGTGTGTGTGTGTGTGTGTCTGTGTGTGTCTGTGTCTGTGTCTGTGTGTGTGTGTGTGTGTGTGTGTGTGTGTGTGTGTGTGTGTGTGTGTGTGCGTGCGTGCGTGCGTGTGACAGTACTGAGAGGACACCAGAGAGGAAGATGTTCTGTTGCTTTTTATAGAAACACTCTGGTGACGTTAATGCTGTTGTTGCTGTTGTGAGTGGCGTGTGTGTGTGTGTGTGTGTGTGTTTGTGTGTTTGTTTGTGTGTTTGTGCCTCTCTCATCCCCTCTAAATTACCCACAGCGCAGGTTTATACAAAACACACACACACACACACACCACACACACACACACACACACACACACACACACACACACACACACACACACACACACACACACAGACACAGACACAGACACAGACACAGACACAGACACACACAGACACACACACACACACACACACACACACACACACACACACACACACACACACACACACACACACACACACACACACACACACACACACACACACACACACACACAGACACAGACACAGACACAGACACACACAGACACACACACACACACACACATCCACACACACACACACACACATGCACACACACATTCACACAATTACATACACACACACACACACACATACACACACACATATACACACACAGAGTATGGAATGAGTCAGACTGTAACAGACTAGACAGTTAAAGAGGAATGATCTGTAGGGCCCAGGAGTCCACAGTGTTGAGGCTTACTGCATCTATAATACACGCTTTAATTAGCTAGCCCTGCACACTCACACACACTCTCACACACTCACACTCACACACACACACACACACACACACACCCTGTCACCGCTGGGCTGTGACTCAGACAGATCAATATATCTGATCAGGAGTTTCTCATCGGCTCAAATGAAAAACAGTTTGTCTCCTGTTGTTCATTACAGTGTCACCTTAAAGGCTATAGCTGCTGGGGCTGGGCGTGCACGTGTGCTCATCACTCACAGGCACACACACACTCAGCGCTGCAGTGTGTGTGTCTAGCTGGGTATAGCTATATAATATGGAGGTATTATCCATAAAGATAAATGAAGGACTCTATGGAGCATAGCTCATCCTGTCACAGCGTTAAGGCTAGGGGAAACTTCATGGAGAAATGTTCTCTATAAACTCTCCTCTCTCTCTCTCTCTCTCTCTCTCTCTCTCTCTCTCTCTCTCTCTCTCTCTCTCTCTCTCTCTCTCTCCTCCCCACATTCTCTCTCTCTCCCAACCCACACATTCACTTTATCTCTTTCTCTCCCCCCTCTCTTTATTAAAATTAAGTTGCTAAATTTGCATGTAATATGAGTAATATGTAATACCAAATCATCTTAAAGTTTTAGAGGTCCAAAGTACAATTGTATAAATTGTCTCTCTCTCTCCCTCTCCCATCCCTCTCTCCCTCTTTCCCTCTCTCTTCCTCTCTCCCTGTTTCCCTCTCTCCTGCCACCTTCCTCCCTCTCTCCCTCTCTCCCCTTGCTTCCCCTCTGTAGATGACGTTCCTCCCTACTTTAAGATGGAGCCAGTGCAGACCCAGGTTCACCTGGAGCGTAACAGGCTGGTTCTTACCTGTATGGCTGAGGGCAGCTGGCCTCTGGAGTTTAAATGGCTCTACAACGCCACTGAGCTCACACGCTTCTCTCTGGAGTACAGGTGAGGTTCAGACCTACAGGTACACTGAGCTCACACGCTTCTCTCTGGAGTACAGGTTTAGATATATATCCAGGTTCAGATATATCTCCAGGTTCAGATATATCTCCAGGTTCAGATCTATCTCCAGGTTCAGATCTATCTCCAGGTTCAGATATATATCCAGGTTCAGATATATCTCCAGGTTCAGATATATATCCAGGTTCAGATATATCTCCAGGTTCAGATATATATCCAGGTTCAGATCTATCTCCAGGTTCAGATCTATCTCCAGGTTCAGATATATCTCCAGGTTCAGGTCTATCTCTAGGTTCAGATATATCTCCAGGTTCAGATATATCTCCAGGTTCAGATCTATCTCCAGGTTCAGATCAATCTCCAGGTTCAGATTTATCTCCAGGTTCAGATATATCTCCAGGTTCAGATATATCTCCAGGTTCAGATATATCTCCAGGTTCAGATCTATCTCCAGGTTCAGATTTATCTCCAGGTTCAGATATATCTCCAGGTTCAGATATATCTCCAGGTTCAGATATATCTCCAGGTTCAGGTCTATCTCTAGGTTCAGATATATCTCCAGGTTCAGATCAATCTCCAGGTTCAGATCAATCTCCAGGTTCAGATCTATCTCCAAGTTCAGATCTATCTCCAGGTTCAGATATATCTCCAGGTTTAGATATATCTCCAGGTTCAGATCTATCTCCAGGTTCAGGTCTATCTCCAGGGTCAGATATATCTACATATCTACCTCCAGGTTCAGATCTGTCTCCAGGTTCAGATCTAACTCCAGGTTCAGATTTATCTCCAGATTCAGATCTATCTACCGATCTATCTCCAGGTTCAGATCTATTTCCAGGTTCAGATCTAATGGGAGAGTTAACTAACATGCTAGTTGAGGTTGAGGCGTGCTATTAAGTGGAGAGTTAACTAACAGCTCAGGGTATGCTGTGCTACTAAGGGGAGAGTTAACTAACCGGCCAGGCTGAGGTTGAGGCATGCTACTAAGGGGAGAGTTAACTAACAGGCCAGGCCAGGCTGAGGTTGATGCGTGCTACTAAGGGGAGAGTTAACTAACAGGCCAGGCTGAGGTTGAGGCATGCTACTATGGGGAGAGTTAACTAACAGGCCAGGCTGAGGTTGATGCGTGCTACTAAGGGGAGAGTTAACTAACAGGCCAGGCTGAGGTTGAGGCATGCTACTATGGGGAGAGTTAACTAACAGGCCAGGCTGAGGTTGATGCGTGCTACTAAGGGGAGAGTTAACTAACAGGCCAGGCTGAGGTTGAGGCTCTAAATATCCTCCCTATTATTCATCTTCTGTAATTACTGTTCTACACAGGGACTCTTAGGGCCATTTAGATGGGACTAATGCCTCGCTTGTTTTCCATATTTATTCATTTTCAAAACAATTGTAATGGATTTATTCAGGACATATTTGTCTCTATATCACCCTGGAGATATCCTGTCTTGTTTCTAAAGGGTGGGTGGGTCGTTTATTCTGATTTACAACACCTTCCTGTGTCTCTATTCACTAACACATTACCATTAACAGATGACGGTTTTATTTCTGTTCTAAAACACATTAATTCTGATTTTGATTCTGTGACAATTTGTGTGCCTCCCTCTAGTCTTTTAAAGTCCATGAAAGGAATTTAAAAAACATTTTCTTTCAGGATGTTTTTGTGTTGGTATCACAATTGCAGTTGAATGTTGTTTACTTTGTTGAGCTATTGCTTTACTTTACCCATGGTTTACCATAGCAACAGCAATGTCACGGCTACAGGATTAATGTTGTTTACTTCGTTGAGTTACTACTTTACTTTACCCATGGTTTACCATAGCAACAGCAATGTCACGGCTACAGGGTGAATGTTGTTTACTTCGTTGAGTTACTACTTTACTTTACCCATGGTTTACCATAGCAACAGCAATGTCACGGCTACAGGGTGAATGTTGTTTACTTCGTTGAGTTACTACTTTACTTTACCCATGGTTTACCATAGCAACAGCAATGTCACGGCTACAGGATGAATGTTGTTTACTTCGTTGAGTTACTACTTTACTTTACCCATGGTTTACCATAGCAACAGCAATGTCACGGCTACAGGGTGAATGTTGTTTACTTCGTTGAGTTACTACTTTACTTTACCCATGGTTTAACATAGCAACAGCAATGTCATGGCTACAGGGTGAACGTTGTTTACTTCGTTGAGTTACTACTTTACTTTACCCATGGTTTACCATAGCAACAGCAATGTCACGGCTACAGGGTGAATGTTGTTTACTTCGTTGAGTTACTACTTTACTTTACCCATGGTTTACCATAGCAACAGCAATGTCACGGCTATAGGGTGAATGTTGTTTACTTCGTTGAGTTACTACTTTACTTTACCCATGGTTTACCATAGCAACAGCAATGTCATGGCTACAGGGTGAATGTTGTTTACTTCGTTGAGTTACTACTTTACTTTACCCATGGTTTACCATAGCAACAGCAATGTCACGGCTACAGGGTGAATGTTGTTTACTTCGTTGAGTTACTGCTTTACTTTACCCATGGTTTACCATAGCAACAGCAATGTCATGGCTACAGGGTGAATGTTGTTTACTTCGTTGAGTTACTACTTTACTTTACCCATGGTTTACCTTAGCAACAGTAATGTCACGGCTACAGGGTGAATGGTGGGATATTGCTCCTCTTCTCTTCCGTTCCTCTCTTGCTCCACCAACAATGAATGAGATGTATTTTTCTGAACATGAACTTTAAGAAGAGTGTTTCCATTGCTGCCGGAGCATTCCAAGCTGGTGTTAATGGAATCTAGTGACCAGCTTCAACTGGCACTTCTCTCTCTCTCTCTCTCTCTCTCTCTCTCTCTCTCTCTCTCTCTCTCGCTCTCTCTCTCCCCTCCCTCCCTCTCTCTCTCCTTCTCATCTCTCTCTCTCTCAGCTCTCTCTCTCTCGCTCTTTCTCTCTCTCCCTCCCCCTCTCTCTCTCAATTCAATTTCAATTTAAGGGGCTTTATTGGCATGGGAAACATATGTTTACATTGCCAAAGCAAGTAAAATAGATATTAAACAAAAGTGAAATAAACAATAAAAAATTAACAGTAAACATTACACTCACAAAAGTTCCAAAGGAATAGAGACATTTAAATGTCATATTATGTATATATACAGTGTTGTAACGATGTGCAAATACTTAAAGTACCAAACGGAAAATAAATAAACATAAATATGCATTGTATTTACAATGGTGTTTGTTCTTCACTGGTTGCCCTTTCCTTGTGGCAACAGGTCACACATTTTGCCGCTGTGATGGCACACTGTGGTATTTAAACCAATAGACATGGGAGTTTATCAAAATTGGATTTGTTTTAGAATTCTTTGTGGGTCCGTGTAATCTGAGGGAAATATGTGTCTCTAATATGGTCATACATTTGGCAGGAGGTTAGGAAGTGCAGCTCAGTTTCCACCTCATTTTGTGGGCAGTGTGCACATAGCCTGTCTTCTCTTGAGAGCCAGGTCTGCCTACGGCGGCCTTTCTCAATAGCAAGGCTATGCTCAATGAGTCTGTACATAGTCAAAGCTTTCCTTAATTTTGGGTCACAGTGGTCAGGTATTCTGCCACTGTGTACTCTCTGTATAGAGCCAAATAGCATTCTAGTTTGCTCTGTTTTTTTGTAAATTGTTTCCAATGTGTCAAGTAATTATCTTTTTGTTTTCTCATGATTTGGTTGGGTCTAATTGTGCTGCTGTCCTGGGGCTCTGTGGGGTCTGTTTGTGTTTGTGAACAGATCCTCAGGACCAGCTTGCTTAGTGGACTCTTCTCCAGGTTCATCTCTCTGTAGGTGATGGCTTTGTTATGGAAGGTTTGGGAATCGCTTCCTTTTAGGTGGTTGCAGAATTTAACGGTTATTTTCTGCATTATTTGGTGTTTGTCCCATTTTGTGAATTATTGGTTGATGAGCGGACCCCAGACCTCACAACCATAAAGGGCAATGGGTTCTATAACTGATTCAAGTATTTTTTTAGATCCTAATTGGTATGTCAAATTTTATGTTCCTTTTGATGGCGTAGAAGGCCCTTCTTGCCTTGTCTCCCAGATCGTTTACAGCTTTGTGGAAGTTACCTGTGGCGCTGATGTTTAGGCCGAGATACGTATAGTGTTTTGTGTGCTCTAGGGCAATGGTGTCTAGATGGAATTGGAAAGCCAATTTGACATTTGCTCAGTACATTGTTTTCACTGAGGAAATGTATGAGCCTGCTGTTAATGATAATGCAGAGGATTTATCCAAGGTTGCTGTTGACGCATATCCCACGGTAGTTATTGGGGTCAAATTTGTCTCCACTTTTGTGGATAGGGGTGATCAGTCCTTGGTTCCAAATATTGGGGACGATGCCAAAGCTACGGATTATTAAAGAGTTTAAGTATAGCCAATTGGAATTTGTGGTCTGTATATTTTATCATTTCATTTAGGATACCATCAACACCACAGGCCTTTTTGGGTTGGAGGGTTTGTATTTTGTCCTGTAGTTCATTCAATGTAATTGGAGAATCCAGTGGGTTCTGGTAGTCTTTAATAGTTGATTCTAAGATTTGTATTTGATCATGATTTTGCTGTTTGTTCTATGTTATAGAGACAAAAAGATTGGAGAAGTGGTTTATCCATACATCTCCGTTTTGGATAGATAACGCTTTGTGTTGTTGTTTGTTTAGTGTGTTCCCAGAAGTGGTTAGAGTCTATGGATTCTTCAATTACATTGAGCTGATTTCTGACATGCTGTTCCTTCTTTTTCCGTAGTGTATTTCTGTATTGTTTTAGTGATTCACCATAGTGAAGGCGTAGGATCAGGTTTTCTGGGTCTCTATATTTTTGGTTGGATAGGTTTCTCTATTTCTTTCTTAGGTTTTTACATTCTTCATCAAAGCATTTGTCATTGTTGTTAATTTTCTTAGGTTGTCTTCTTGAAGATTTTAGATTTGATAGGGAACAGACCCAGCGTGCGACAGAGTCAGTGCAGTCAGTCAGTCTGTGCAGTTAGTCAGTCAGTCAGTCAGTCAGTTAGTCAGTCAATGCAGTCAGTCAGTGCAGTCAGTCACTAAGTCAGTGCAGTCAGGCAGTAAGTAATTAATTCAGTCAGTCAGTCAGTTAGTGCAGTCAGTCAGTCAGTCAGTCAGTCAGTCAGTCAGTGCAGTCAGTCAGTCAGTGCAGTCAGTCAGTCAGTCAGTGCAGTCAGTCAGTTAGTGCAGTAAGTCAGTGCAGTCAGTCAGTCAGTCAGTCAGTCAGTCAGTGCAGTCAGTCAGTCAGTCAGTCAGTCAGTGCAGTCAGTCAGTCAGTCAGTGCAGTCAGACCCCCTCCCTGCTAATCATTCACCACCAGTACTGATCAAAGAGACTAGAATGGAATAAAGTAAACCAGAGAATCAGCTGTCCGCTTCAATAACAACGCAGGGAATCAGCTAACACCCCTCGAATCGCAACGTACGGAATGTATATCCCTCCAATAGCAACACACAGAACCAGCTCCACTCCAATAGCACCGCATGGCGACACACACAGATAGAAACTTCTCACTGGGAAGCTTTATTAACCAGGCCAATTAAATGACTGGGACACAGCCAGCCAGCCAGTCAGCTAAAACCTCAGAGGATTTAACTCCTACACATCATTTAACATGAATGCCCCTCTGTCTGGAGAAATAGGAGTTATGGAGTGAATAACCTACAGTACAGACAGTGGGTGCAATCCCAAATGGCACCCCATTCCCTATGGGCCTTGGTCAAACGTAGTGCACTATAAAGGGAATTAGGGTGCCATTTGGGACGGAGCCAGTGTTAATGTGTGCCACTCCTGAGGGATCGTGGGTCTAACAATGGCAGCTGAGTGACTCCTATCAATCAAAGGGTTGGACTCTGTCTCTCTGCCCTCAGGCCATATGACTCGAAGTGTGAATGACCACTGGCACTGCTCAGGTTATATCCATTAGCTACCCACCTCATCGCCAAAATAGTCATTTTGACTGGCGGAGAAGTCTGGTTCATTTACCCAAGCACTTTTAGCTTGCAGTCATTCATAGGTACAATGGAGAGATGGCAGAAAGAGGGAGAGAGAGAGAGAGAGAGAGAGAGAGAGAGAGAGAGAGAGAGAGAGAGAGAGAGAGAGAGAGAGAGAGAGAGAGAGTCAGAAAGACACAGAGAGAAGGTGACAGAGACAGAGCATGCGAGGGCAAGGAGAGAGCAAGCCAGATGAAAGTAGGAGAGGACAGACAACTGTTAAGTGACATTAGCAGTTAGCCCCTGGATGTATAGTTTTATATATTTTATTTCAACAGGGAGTCATGCTGAGACCAAGGTCTCTTTCACAGATGATCCCTGTATACACATCAATACACATCAAAGCACCTCAATATACGTACACTATACACATCACTATTCACATACATATTCACATCAATACATGAAAAGCAAAACACAATCATAGAAAACAAACATATTTTTCAGTAAAAAGGTCATCAATCAACCTTTTGAATTGCCCTAGAGGCACCAATTCATTCCATTTTAGAGAGCCTTGGTGATTATTCCACAAGTAAGGTGCAAAAAAATTAAAAGCAGATCTACCTAACTCAGTGGAGCTCGAAGGTACTTCCAGAGTTAGCCATCCCAGAGACCGGGTCTGGTATCTCGTAAGCTCAAGGTCCTAAACAATATTATAACCGCGATCGATAATAGACAGTACTGTGCAGCCGTCTTCATCGACCTGGTCAAGGCTTTCGACTCTGT
>NC_059226.1:34752955-34765455 GCF_020615455.1 Coregonus clupeaformis | reverse complement strand
GGTCTGGGTCTATTGAAGTCTCCAGAACTTCAGAGAGGACCCCAAGAATTCCACACCAATAACCATACAGGCTAGAGCATAGGGCAAAGCAGTGGAGTAGTGTACCCTGCTCAGCCTGACATTTATCACACATAGGGGATGTATCAGGAAATATCCTATGCAGTTTAGTTTTGGAATAGTGTAATCTGTGTAATACCTTAAATTGTATGAGACGATGTCTGGAGTTAATGGAGCAGGTGTGGATATACTCCAAGCTATCCTCCCAGTCTGCCACCGAAATATCAGTCCCTAGTTCTTCCTCCCATTTTGCCTTAATAGCATCAGTAGAGGGTGCGCTAACAGATTGAAAAGCGTCATATAGACGAGATATCAGTTTGTCTGAGGTGGGACATATTTTTATGCATCCGTCAAACATGGAAGGTTTAGCATTCCCAAATGTTGGGAGGTGTTTTCTAACATAGTCCCTAATTTGTAGGTATCTGAAAAAGTTACTTCTGGGAAGGTTATAAGTTTCCCTCAGCGATTCAAAGGAAGCAAATGTCCCTCCTATATATAAATCCCCTATGGTACTTATCCCCAAATCTCCCCATCGCTCAAAGGTGTTATCAAGGTTAGAGGGGGCAAAGGAGGGATTCCTGGCAATTGGTCTAAGCTCAAAGTAGACTTTAATTTGCTTCCAGATTCGGACTGTGCTATGTATAATAGGATTGTTACGGTAAAGTGACATCTTGACAGGTGACAAAATCACAGCACCAATAGAGAAGGGGTGACACTCCTCACGCTCCATACTAGGCCAGCTGGATGGCAGGGGTGCGTCATCCAGCAAAAACGTAACAGCGCGGAGGTTAGCGGCCCAATAGTAAAATATACAATTTGGGAGAGACAATCCTCCTTCCATCTTGGATTTACATAGGTGTTTTTTTACCTATCCTGTGTGTTTTATAATCCCAGATGAAAGGATTGATAATAGAGTCCAGTTGTTTATGAAAGGATTTAGGTATGAATACTGGGATGTTCTGGTATAGGTAGAGCAGTTGTGGGAGGAAGACCATTTTAATGGCATTAATTCTTCCGAGCAGAGAAATTGGGAGAGTTCTCCAAAATTGTATGTTTGCCTTGAGATTTTGCATCAGAGAGGGGAAATTCTCTTTAAATAGTAAGGAGTATTGTTTGGTAACTACAATTCCAAGGTAGATACATTTTTCTGAAGATAACTTAACTGGAAGATGTTCTAGCCATGAGGTGTTTTGCAACCGTATGGGCATTAATTCACTCTTGTTCCAATTTATTCTGTGTCCCGTGAAGGTACCAAACAAATTAATCACCTCTGGAATAGCTGGATTCCTTGCTTGGGGTTCTGTTACATAGAGGAGAATATCATCTGTGTATAGGGAAATCTTATTTAAAGTATCTTTAGTATTATAGCCGTGTACTGCTGAATGAGATCTGATTGCTTGAGAGAGAGGTTCAATAATTAGGGCGAAGAGCATAGGCGATAGCACACAACCCTGCCTTGTCCCTCTGTAAAGGTTAAATCGGGGCGACAGTGATTGGTTAGTGAGTATTCTCGCACAGGGGTTCCTATATAAAAGCTGGATCCAATTTATGAACCCATCTCCAATATTACATTTCTGTAGGACCTTGAATAGATAGGGCCACTCAACTTGGTCAAAGGCCTTTTCGGCGTCAAGAGATATAATCGCAAGGTCCACGTTAGGTAACCTCTGAGAATACATAATGTTGAAGAGGCGCCTGAGATTGAAGAATGAGTTTCTGTTAGGGATAAAGCCGGTCTGGTCCGAATGGACCAATTTGCCAATTAAAGTGCTAAGCCTGTTAGCCAAAGTTTTTGCTAAAATCTTTTGGTCTGTATTAAGGAGGGATATTGGTCTGTATGACCCTACCTCTTCCGGATCTTTACCCTTCTTATGCATAACTGTAATAAACGCCTCATCCAAAGTAGATGGGAGAGCTCCATCCTCATTGGCCCGAACCAACATTTTGTGCAGGTAGGGAGAGAGCATGTTGCTGAATGTTTTATAGAATTCACCAGGGTATCCATCTGGGCCCGGGGTCTTGCCACTATTTAGAGATTTAATTGTTTCTCTAATTTCTTCAAGAGATATTTCCTTATTCAGGAAGTTAGAATCTTCCTGGTTCAGGGCAGGAAGATTACAGTCCTCCAAAAAGTTTTGCATAATTAAGGGTTTAGGATCCGCTTTAAGATGTATATAGAGTCTCATAAAACTGACGGAATCTGTCATTGATGTCTTTGGGGTAGGAGAGTAATTCCCCAGATGCAGATTTAACTTTGTGAATCATTCGGTCACTCACATTTTTTCGAAGTTGTCTGGCGAGTAATTTGTGTGGTTTGTCACCAAACTCAAAATATTTTTGGTTGGCATAGAGAAAAGATTTAGCAATTTTAGCCGAGAGGATCTGATTGTATTTAAATGTTAAAGACATAATTTTTTTATGTTTCTCCATAGATGGATGTCTAGCATTCTCCCTATCCAGCAAGTGAATTTGTCCCTCCAGTTCTACCAATTTTCTTCTGTTTTGCCTACTCCTGGCAGTCTGAAAGGAGATGATACAGCCTCTCAAATAAGCCTTCAGCGTTTCCCACAATAATGCTGGGGAAGTCTCTGTGTTGTCGTTGGTATCAAAGAAAAATGTAATTTGGTCTTTAAGATGTTCACAGAATGTTGGTTCTGTGAGGAGCTGGGGATTCAACCTCCAGACCCTCTCGTTTGGTACGATGTCACCCAATCTCAGGGAGAAGGTGAGTGGACTGTGGTCAGAGATTATAATATCATGATATCTCACATTACAGGTATAGGGGAGTAGTTTAGCATCAACCAAAAAGTAGTCAATTCGAGTATATACATTGTGAACATGAGACTAAAATGAGTATTCCCTAACCGTAGGGTTAGAGATTCTCCATATATCAAATAAATTCAAAATTTTTATGTAGGTATTCAAGAATTCGCTTGAATAGGAGGTAGGGGTTCGCCGGGTAGAGGATCTATCCAAATATTGGTCTAGTACACAGTTAAGGTCCCCTCCAATGACCAGATTAGTATGGGAGATATCTGGAATCAGGGAAAGGACTCTTTTGAAAAAAGAGGGGTTATCAATGTTTAGCCCATAGATATTTAGTAGAGTTACAGAAGTAGAGTGGATCTCTCCTATTACGATCACATAACGACCCTCTTTATCCACAATAGTGGTTTTATGTAGAAAGGGAATTCCTTTCCGTACCAGAATAGCTGTGCCTCTCGTTTTGGCAGAGAAGTTAGAGTGATACACTTGCCCCACCCACTTACATTTAAGTCTGTTATGAGAATTGTTTTTCAGATGGGTTTCTTGCAAAAATATAATATCAGACGAAAGTGCTTTCAAGTGGGCTAGGACCTTGCCTCTCTTAATTGGTTCGTTTAAACCCTTGACATTCCAGGAAGTGAATGTAAGCCCCGCCCTCCTCTCATTTGTAGTTCCTATGGTGGCCTGCATAACATGTAACTCACTAAAAAGGTAATAAAGCGCACCAAACCATCACGATCAGCAAATGTAGCACCTACACAGTATCCAACCCACCCCTCCCCCCCGCAAGCACCTTTACTCTCCACCCTGTTCCCCTACTTTCCCCAACCTTTACCCCCCACATCAACCCACATTTAACAGGCATACACAAATAGGACAGAAAAAAATATGAAAATAAAAATAACAAACACATTGTCTGGCCGATGCCAAAAAAGCACGGCACAACCTCGAACAAGAGGTAAAACAAAAATAAAATCCCAACTATACGTTCACCTCTCACTATCCTACAACTTCTACTAACATATGAACTGAGGAGGCTCCCGCGCTTAAAGTGTTCAATTAGCATCTAATAAACCTGAACAGAATAAGTTGCAACTTAAACATATTGCGCACTTAAGGTTAATCTTGGGTCAATCCCTGAGATAAGCAAGATGTATCATCACAAGATTCTATTGCTAAGCAATGCCGGTCTAAACATAAACCATCAGTAACCGACATAGACAGCAGTACAGTTACATATTGTGGGTTAGGAGATGGGAACAAGGATTTTTATAAATTGAACGTACCCCCCAATCAAAAAAATTTATAATAATAAATAATTTTAAAAAAATAGTGATTTATATATACATATGTGCACACATACACATATACACATCCATACACACACATACATACATGTGCATACCTACATACATACACACACACACACATACACATGCGTATATATATATACATACAAAAAAATATACATATAAAATAAATATTCTTAAATATATACAGATACATACACACGCATACACATACACAAACATTCATACCCCAGAATAATAATCTATACTAATTTAAAATATACACATACACAATACTAAAATGCTAAGAGAAAATAATAATAAAGTACAAATAATAATTATATGTACGCACACCTACACAGACACAAGCACCACGGAGGGCTGGTGGGAATCAGATCGTGAGAGCGGGCCAGGCTATGACAAAGGCAGAACAGCACAAAGCATCAACTTGCTATCCAGGTGTCTGCATCGGCCCCTTCCCAACCATCACCCCAGACCCCTGCAAGCAATAAATACATGGTATGGTAATAGGAATAATGTAAGAATTGAAAAATAAATAACGAAACAAAACAAAAATGGGGGAATATAAGTATATCCATCCGAAAGTGTCAATGATCCGACCTGGAATGCCTCCCAAACAGGCATCGCTCTAAACCCAGTCAGAATGAAAGTGAAATTAACGTTAAATGAGAGCTCTGACCGCCCTCCATTGGTCAGCTCAGCCTATTACATGTTCGGTAGCCCTTGCTGAGACCGTTTAATACGGTTTCACCCGTTATGGTATAGTATGGATTCGAGTCCATGAGCAGACCCTAACACACAATGACAAGGCACTCTAGCCTGTACGGGGGATTGGCGTATATTCCCGGATAAACTTCTCTGCGTCCAAAACCGAGGAGAGCCAAATCTTCTCCCCGGAAGGCGGGATAATTCTTAGTCTTGCAGGGAAGAGCAAGGCTGGGCGAAGATGGAGATTGTAGAGTTTGGTCATGACATCTCTGTAGCCAGCGAGGTGCTTTGCCACATCAGGTGCATAATCCTCATAGACACGAAAGGGGTGCCCTATATGTAACAGGTTGCCCTTCATTCGAGCCTCGCACAGGATAAGATCCTTGGTCTTGAAACTGTGACAACAGATGATTACTGGGCGAGGACGCTGGCCCGGTCCAGGCACTTGTTGTAACAAGTGCCATAAAGTAAATTAGGTTAGATTATTTCGCAAAAAAGTTGCAGGAGCCTCTCACACACAGCCGTTCACTCCAACATGCTAGCTCCGAGAAGAATGTGAATTGTCAGAATAATAGTAGAGAGAATATTTTATTTCAGCTTTTATTTCTTTCATCACATTCCCAGTGGGTCAGAAGTTTACCTACACTCAATTAGTATTTGGTGGCATTGCCTTTAAATTGTTTAACTTGGGTCAAATGTTGAGGGTAGCCTTCCACAAGCTTCCCACAATAAGTAGGGTGAATTGTGGCCCATTCCTCCTGACAGAGCTGGTGTAACTGAGTCAGGTTTGTAGGCCTCCTTGCTCGCACACGTTTTTTCAGTTCTGCCCACAAATTTGCTATAGGATTGAGGACAGGGCTTTGTGATGGCCACTCCAATACCTTGACTGTGTTGTCCTTAAGCCATTTTGCCACAACTTTGGAAGTATGCTTAGGGTCATTGTCCATTTGGAAGACCCATTTGCGACCAAGCCTTAACTGACTGATGTCTTGAGATGTTGCTTCAATATATCCACACAATTTTCCTTCCTCATGATGCCATCTATTTTGTGAAGTGCACCAGTCCCTCCTACAGCAAAGCACCCCCACAGCATGATGCTGCCACCCCGTGCTTCACGGTTGGGATGGTGTTCTTCGGCTTGCAAGCACCCCCTTTTTCCTCCAAACATAACGATGGTCAATATGGCCAAACAGTTCTATTTTTGTTTCCAGAGGACATTTCTCAAAAAAGTACGATCTTTGTCCCCATGTGCAGTTGCAAACCGTAGTCTGGCTTTTTTATGGCGGTTTTGGTGGCTTCTTCCTTGCTGAGCGGCCTTTCAGGTTATGTCGATATAGGACACGTTTTACTGTGGATATAGATACTTTTGTACCTGTTTCCTCCAGCATCTTCACAAGGTCCTTTGCTGTTGTTCTGGGATTGATTTGCACTTTTCGCACCAAAGTACGTTAATCTCTAGGAGACAGAACGCGTCTCCTTCCTGAGCGGTATGATGGCTGCGTGGTCCCATGGTGTTTATACTTGCGTCCTATTGTTTGTACAGATGAACGTGGTACCTTCAGGCGTTTGGAAATTGCTCCCAAGGATGAACCAGACTTGTGGAGGTCTACAATTTTTTTTCTGTGGTCTTGGCTGATTTCTTTTGATTTTCCCATGATGTCAAGCAAAGAGGCACTGAGTTTGAAGGTAGGCCTTGAAATACATCCACAGGTACACCTCCAATTGACTCAAATGATGTAAATTAGCCTATCAGAAGCTTCTAAAGCCATGACATCATTTTCTGGAATTTTCCAAGCTGTTTAAAGGCACAGTCAACTTAGTGTATGTAAACTTCTGACCCACTGGAATTGTGATACAGTGAATTATAAGTGAAATAATCTGTCTGTACACAATTGTTGGAAAAAGTACTTGTGTCATGCACAAAGTAGATGTCCTAACCGACTTGCCAAAACTATAGTTTGTTAACAAGAAATTTGTGGAGTGGTTGAAAAACAAGTTTTAATGACTCCAACCTAAGTGTATGTAAACTTCCGACTTCAACTGTATATGCTATGAAAAAGTATTTGCCCCCTTTCTAATTTTTTCTTATTTTGCATATTTGTGATACTGAATGTTATCAGATCTTCAACCAAAACCTAATATTAGATAAAGGGAACATAAGTGAACAAATAACACAACAATTACATATTTATTTCATAAACAAAGTTATGCAACACCCAATTCCCCTGTGTGAAAAAGTAATTGCCCCCTTACACTCAATAACTGGTTGTGCCACCTTTAGCTGCAATGACTCCAACCAAATGCTTCCTGTAGTTGTTGATCCGTCTCTCACGTTGCTGTGGGGGAATTTTGGCCCACTCTTCCATGTAGAACTGCTTTAACTCAGTGACGTGTGGGTTTTCAAGCATGAACTGCTCGTTTCAAGTCCTGCCACAACATCTCAATTGGGATTAGGTCTGGACTTTGACTAGGCCATTCCAAAACGTCCAATTTGTTGCTTTTTAGCTATTTTCATGTAGAATTGATTGTGTGTTTTGGATCATTGTCATTGTCTTGCTGCATGACCCAGCTGCACTTCAGCTTCAGCTCCAGCTCACAGACGGATGGTCTGACATTCTCCTGTAGAATTATCTGATACAGAGCAGAATTCATGGTTCCTTCTATTAAGGCAAGTCGTCCAGGTCCTGAGGCAGCAAAGCATCCCCAAACCATCACACCACCACCACCACGCTTGACCTTTGGTATGATGTTCTTACTGTGGAATGCAGTGTTTGGTTTTCGCCAGGCATAATGGGACCCATCTCGTCCAAAAAGTTGACTCAAGTTTGCCAAAAAGCACCTGGATGATCATCAAGACTCTTGGAAGAACGTTCTATGGACAGATGATTCAAAAGTATAACTTTATGGACGACATGGTTCCAGTAATGCCTGGCGAAAACCAAACTCTGCATTCCACAGTAAGAACATCATACCAAAGGTCAATTATGGTGGTGGTGGTGTGATGGTTTGGGGATGCTTTGCTGCCTCAGGTATCAGAGAATTCTACAGGAGAATGTCAGACCATCCGTCTGTGAGCTGAAGCTGAAGCGCAGCTGGGTCATGCAGCAAGACAATGACAATTATCCTAAACACACAATCAAGTCTACATGAAAATTGCTAAAAAGCAACAAATTGGAGGTTTTGGAATGGCCTAGTCAAAGTCCAGACCTAATCCCAATTGAGATGTTGTGGCAGGACTTGAAACGAGCAGTTCATGCTTGAAAACCCACACGTCACTGAGTTAAAGCAGTTCTACATGGAAGAGTGGGCCAAAATTCCTCCACAGCGACGTGAGAGACTGATCAACAACTACAGGAAGCATTTGGTTGGAGTCATTGCAGCTAAAGGTGGCACAACCAGTTATTGAGTGTAAGGGGGCAATTACTTTTTCACACAGGGAAATTGGGTGTTGCATAACTTTGTTTATGAAATAAATGAAATAAATATGTAATTGTTATGTTATTTGTTCACTTATGTTCCCATATTAGATTTTGGTTGAAGATCTGATAATATTCAGTATCACAAATATGCAAAAGTAGAGAAAATTCGAAAGGGGGCAAATACTTTTTCATAGCACTGTATCTATCTATCTATCAGTTTATCTCTCTCTCTCTCTCTCTCTCTCTCTCTCTCTCTCTCTCTCTCCCTCTCTGCCTTCTTCTCTCTCCTCTGTCACCATGTCATTATATCCCCTCTCTCTCTCTCTCTCTCTCTCTCTCTCTCTCTCTCTCTCTCTCTCTCTCTCTCTCTCTCTCTCTCTTCCTCTCTCTACATCCCTCTCCCTCTCACTTTCATTTCTCTCTCTCTCTCTCTCTCTCTCCCTCTCTGTCTTCTTCTCTCTCCTCTGTCACCATGTCATTATATCCCCTCTCTCTCTCTCTCTCTCTCTCTCTCTCTCTCTCTCTCTCTCTCTCTCTCTCTACTTCATCCCCCCCCTCTCTCTCTCTCTCTCTCTCTCTCTCTCTCTCTCTCTCTCTCTCTCTCTCTCTCTCTCTCTCTCTCTCTCTCTCTCTCTCTCTCTCTCTCCCCTTCTCTTTATTCCCTCTATACCTACCTATCTGGACACCAGTACGTCAAGTCGCCAACCCACCATGTCCCCATGTCAGTCTCTCCATCTCTCCATCCCTCCTTCTTTCCTCCCACTCTCATCTCTTCTTCTTCTCTCCGTCCACACTCTGACTGACAGACCTGTCACTCTGCACACTCAGGCAATTATTGGCTATTTTCAGAGAGAATTAGAGAGAGAACGCATGAGTGAGAGAAAGTACTGAAATTGAATTGAAAGTGAGAGAGAGAGAGAGAGAGAGAGACACAGAGAGAGAGAGAGGGAGAGAGAGAGAGAGAGGGATGAAGAAGGAAAGGAAAGAGAGGCAGAGAGAGGGCGAGGGAGCCTTGTGCATGTCAGTCTCTCCAAGTCATCATATCTTGAAGAATGAGAACTGACTGACAGACAGAGCTTCAGTCAAATCAAATCAAATCAAATGTTATTGGCTACATGCGCCGAATACAACAGGTGCAGACATTACAGTGAAATGCTTACTTAAAGCCCTTAACCAACAGTGCATTTATTTTTAATAAAAAAGTAAAATAAAACAACAACAAAAAACTGTTGAGAAAAAAGAGCAGAAGTAAAATAAAATAACAGTAGGGAGGCTATATATACAGTGGGGAACCGGTGCGGAGTCAATGTGCGGGGGCACCGGCTAGTTGAGGTAGTTGAAGTAATATGTACATGTGGGTAGAGTTAAAGTGATTATGCATAAATAATTAACAGAGTAGCAGCAGCGTAAAAGGATTTGGGTGGGGGGGCAGTGCAAATAGTCCGGGTAGCCATGATTAGCTGTTCAGGAGTCTTATGGCTTGGGGGTAGTTGAGAAGTCTTTTGGACCTAGACTTGGCACTCCGGTACCGCTTGCCGTGCGGTAGCAGAGAGAACAGTCTATGACTAGGGTGGCTGGAGTCTTTGACAATTTTGAGGGCCTTCCTCTGACCCGCCTGGTATAGAGGTCCTGGATGGCAGGAAGCTTGGCCCCAGTGATGTACTGGGCCGTACGCACTAACCTCTGTAGTGCCTTGCGGTCGGAGGCCAAGCAGTTGCCATACCAGGCGGTGATGCAACCAGTCAGGATGCTCTCGATGGTGCAGCTGTAGAATTTTTTGAGGATCTGAGGACCCATGCCAAATCTTTTCAGTCTCCTGAGGGGGAATAGGCTTTGTTGTGCCCTCTTCACGACTGTCTTGGTGTGTTTGGACCATGATAGTTCATTGGTGATGTGGACACCAAGGAACTTGAAGCTCTGAACCTGTTCCACTACAGCCCCGTCGATGAGAATGGGGGCGTGCTCAGTCCTCTTTTTTTTCCTGTAGTCCACAATCATCTCCTTTGTCTTGGTCACGTTGAGGGAGAGGTTGTTATCCTGGCACCACACGGCCAGGTCTCTGACCTCCTCCCTATAGGCTGTCTCATCGTTGTCTGTGATCAGGCCTACCACTGTTGTGTCGTCGGCAAACTTAATGATGGTGTTGGAGTCGTGCCTGGCCATGCAGTCATGGGTGAACAGGGAGTACAGGAGGGGACTGAGCATGCACCCCTGAGGGGCCCCCGTGTTGAGGATCAGTGTGGCAGATGTGTTGTTACCTACCCTTACCACCTGGGGGCAGCCCGTCAGGAAGTCCAGGATCCAGTTGCAGAGGGAGGTGTTTAGTCCCAGGATCCTTAGCTTAGTGATGAGCTTAGAGGGCACTATGGTGTTGAATGCTGAGCTGTAGTCAATGAATAGCATTCTCAGGTAGGTATTCCTCTTGTCCAGGTGGGAAAGGGCATTGTGGAGTGCAATAGAGATTGCATCATCTGTGGATCTGTTGGGGCGGTGTGCAAATTGGAGTGGGTCTAGGGTTTCTGGGATAATGCTGTTGATTTGAGCCATGACCAGCCTTTCAAAGCACTTCATGGCTACAGACGTCAGTGCTACGGGTCGGTAGTCATTTAGGCAGGTTATCTTAGAGTCCTTGGGCACGGGGACTATGGTGGTCTGCTTGAAACATGTTGGTATTACAGACTCAGTCAGGGACATGTTGAAAATGTCAGTGAAGACATTTGCCAGTTGGTCAGCACATGCTCGGAGTACACGTCCTGGTAATCCGTCTGGCCCTGCGGCCTTGTGAATGTTGACCTGCTTAAAAGTCTTCCTCACATCGGCTACGGAGAGCGTGATCACATAGTCATCCGGAACAGCTGGTGCTCTCATGCATGGTTCAGTGTTGCTTGCCCCTGTCACTGGGCAGCTCGCGGTTGTGCTTCCCTTTGTAGTCTGTAATAGTTTTCAAATCCTGCCACATCCGACCAGCCTCAGAGCCAGTGTAGTACGATTCAATCTTAGTCCTGTATTGACTCTTTGCCTGTTTGATGGTTCGTCGGAGGGCATAGCGGGATTTCTTATAAGCGTCCGGGTTAGAGTCCCGCTCCTTGAAAGCGGCAGCTCTACCCTTTAGCTCAGTGCGGATGTTTCCTGTAATCCATGGCTTCTGGTTGGGGTATGTACGTACGGTCACTGTGGGGACGACATCATCGATGCACTTATTGATGAAGCCAGTGACTGATGTGGTGTACTCCTCAATGCTATCTGAACAATCCCGGAACATGTTCCAGTCTGTGCTAGCAAAACAGTCCTGTAGCTTAGCATCTGCGTCATCTGACCACTTTTTTATTAACCGAGTCACTGGTGCTTCCTGCTTTAGTTTTTGCTTATACGCAGGAATCAGGAGGATAGAGTTATGGTCAGATTTGCCAAATGGAGGGCGAGGGAGAGCTTTGTACGTGTCTCTGTGTGTGGAGTAAAGGTGGTCTAGAGTTTTTTTGTCCTCTGGTTGCACATTTAACATGCTGGTAGAAATTAGATAGAACGGATAAGTTTCCCCGCATTAAAGTCCCCGGCCACTAGGAGCGCTGCATCTGGATGAGCGTTTTCTTGTTGATTTATGGCCTTATACAGCTCATTCAGTGCAATCTTAATGCCAGCATTGGTTTGTGGTGGTAAATAGACAGCTATGAAAAATATAGATGAAAACTCTCTTGGTAAATAGTGTGGTCTACAGCTTATCATAAGATACTCTACCTCAGGCGAGCAAAACCTCGAGACTTCCTTAGTATTTGATTTTGTGCACCAGCTGTTGTTTACAAATATACACAGACCGCCACCCCTTGTCTTACCGGAGTCAGCCGTTCTATCCTGCCGATGTAGCGTATAGCCCGCTAGCTGTATGTTATCCATGTCGTCGTTCAGCCACAACTCGGTGAAACATAAGATATTACAGTTTTTAAAGTCCCGTTGGTAGGATAACCGTAATCTTAGGTCATCCAATTTGTTCTCCAATGATTGAAGATTGGCTAATAGGATTAATGGGAGCGGCAGTTTACTCGCTCGCCGTCGGATCCTTACAAGGCACCCTGACCTACGTCCACGATATCTCCGTCTCTTCCTCATGCGAATGACAGGGATTTGGGCCTTGTCGGGTGTCTGTAGGATATCCTTCGCGGCCGCCTTGTTGAAGAAAAAATCTTTGTCCAATACGAGGTGAGTAATCACTGTCCTGATATCCAGAAGCTCTTTTTGGTTATAA
>NC_059226.1:34745455-34747955 GCF_020615455.1 Coregonus clupeaformis | reverse complement strand
CTTTCTTTCTCTCTCTATCTCTCTCCCTCACGCTCTCTCTCGCTCTCACGCTCTCGCTCTCGCTCTCTCTCTCTCTCTCTCTCTCTCTCTCTCTCTCTCTCTCTCTCTCTCTCTCTCTCTCTCTCTCTCTCTCTCTCTCTCTCTCTCTCTCTCTCTCTCTCTCTCTCTCTCTCTCTCTCTCGCTCTCTCTCTCTCTCTCTCTCTCTCTCTCTCTCTCTCGCTCTCTCTCTCTCTCACGCTCTCTCTCTCACGCTCTCTCTCACACGCTCTCTCTCTCTCTTTTCTTTCTCTCTCTCTCTCTCTCCCTCTTGCTCTCTCTCTCTCATGCTCTCTCTCTCTCACTCTCTCTCGCTCTCTCTCTCTCTCTCTGTCTGTCTTAGATGCCCCGTGGACAGTGCTCCTGGCCAATATTGAACCGGAGTCGACCGGGGTGACCGTGGGTGGTTTGATCCCAGCACGGTCCTACCAGTTCAGGCTGTGTGCGGTCAACGACGTGGGCAGAGGCCAGTTCAGCAAAGAGACTGACCGGTGGGTTTTCATTTTTATGTATCCTTTATTTAACCAGGTGAATCCCAGAGATACAGTGAGGGAAAAAAGTATTTGATCCCCTGCTGATTTTGTACGTTTTCCCACTGACAAAGACATGATCAGTCTATACTTTTATTGGTAGGCTTATTTGAACAGTTAGAGACAGAATAACAACAACAAAATCCAGAAAAACGCATGTCAAAAATGTTATAAATTGATTTGCATTTTAATGTGGGAAATAAGTATTTGACCTCTCTGCAAAACATGACTTAGTACTTGGTGGCAAAACCCTTGTTGGCAATCACAGAGGTCAGACGTTTCTTGTAGTTGGCCACCAGGTTTGCACACATCTCAGGAGGGATTTTGTTCCACTCCTCTTTGCAGATTTTCTCCAAGTCATTAAGGTTTCGAGGCTGACGTTTGGCAATTCGAACCTTCAGCTCCCTCCACAGATTTTCTATGGGATTAAGGTCTGGAGACTGGCTAGGCCACTCCAGGACCTTAATGTGCTTCTTCTTGAGCCACTCCTTTGTTGCCTTGGCCGTGTGTTTTGGGTCATTGTCATGCTGGAATACCCATCAACGACCCATTTTCAATGCCCTGGCTGAGGGAAGGTTCTCACCCAAGATTTGACGGTACATGGCCCCGTCCATCGTCCCTTTGATGCGGTGAAGTTGTCCTGTCACCTTAGCAGAAAAACACCCCCAAAGCATAATGTTTCCACCTCCATGTTTGACGGTGGGGATGGTGTTCTTGGGTTCATAGGCAACATTCCTCCTCCTCCAAACATGGCGAGTTGAGTTGATGCCAAAGAGCTTGATTTTGGTCTCATCTGGCCACAACACTTTCACCCAGTTCTCCTCTGAATCATTCAGATGTTCATTGGCAAACTTCAGCCGGTCCTGTATATGTGCTTTCTTGAGCAGGGGGACTTTGCGGGCGCTGCAGGATTTCAGTCCTTCACGGCGTAGTCTGTTACCAATTGTTTTCTTGGTGACTATAGTCCCAGCTGCCTTGAGATCATTGACAAGATCCTCCCGTGTAGTTCTGGGCTGATTCCTCACCGTTCTCATGATCAATGCAACTCCACGAGGTGATATCTTGCATGGAGCCCCAGGCCGAGGGAGATTGACAGTTATTTTGTGTTTCTTCCATTTGCGAATAATCGCACCAATTGTTGTCACCTTCTCACCATGCTGCTTGGCGATGGTCTTGTAGCCCATTCCAGCCTTGTGTAGGTCTACAATCTTGTCCCTGACATCCTTGGAGAGCTCTTTGGTCTTGGCCATGGTGGAGAGTTTGGAAACTGATTGATTGATTGCTTCTGTGGACAGGTGTCTTTTATACAGGTAACAAGCTGAGATTAGGCGCACTCCCTTTAAGAGTGTGCTCCTAATCTAAGCTCGTTACCTGTATAAAAGACACCTGGGAGCCAGAAATCTTTCTGATTGAGAGGGGGTCAAATACTTATTTCCCTCATTAAAATGCAAATCCATTCATAAAATGTTTGACATTTTTGTGTTTTTCTGGATTTTTTTGTTGTTACTCTGTCTCTCACTGTTCAAATAAACCTACCATTAAAATTATAGACTGATAATTTCTTTGTCAGTGGGCAAACGTACAAAATCAGCAGGGGATCAAATACTTTTTTCCCTCACTGTGTATATGAATGGTGTGTGCCTGTCTTTCATAGTTCAATCAATTCCATTCATTTTTAAATCCCATTGACATCAGCAGTTGTTACAGAGGGAGAGAGAGATCCAATGTGTTAGAGCTAGAACAACCTCAAGACAACGTCAATAAAATGTTCACTGTTTTGGTACAAACTGGGTTGTGGTGAGTAGGGCACACCGTAGAAAAACCTTTTGCAATGAAAAAACTTGGATGAGTTCAGGTAGTACCTCCCTGTTTCAAAATGTTTTCTCCCCACTGAATATGACCCTACCTGTTCCTTCCCTTCTCTGTAGTTCAG